>NC_056749.1:484287497-484339997 GCF_019279795.1 Protopterus annectens | reverse complement strand
GCTTCAGGACCGATGTTTTCGGTTCCAAGCCTTCCTCTCGGTGCGTCGGCTGCGGGGGTACCGTCTACTGTTGTGGCCACGGGGGTTGGACCTTCCCAGGATTCTGGTGGTCCGGCTTTCAGGGCCATGAGGAGTGCGTTGGCCAAATATTCTTTGGCTACCTCCACGGTCTCACCAGCACCTTCCCTACATACGGAGACTGGGTCTTTGGTAGTCCCCCTGTCCTTAGACAGCGGAGCCCCGGGGCCTGAGGTCACCCCCACTGGGGGTTCCCCCCCTCCTGGAGGTCCCTCTGAAGCTTCTTCAGAGGAACCCCCAAGGATAAGATCGTGCAAGAGGAAGCACGTCGACTCCCCCGATGAGTCTCTCACGTCAGACACTGATCTTGATGATGCGGAGGGATCCCCTAAGTCGTCTTCAGATGATGTCTCCTTTGCAGACATCTTGGAAGCCCTCAAACAACAAGGCGGCTGGCATTCCAAACCCCCTTCTGCTGATGAGTCGGTGTTCCTTAAGGCCTTCAGGGCTCAGCCCTCCGCCTCCTGGGTGTCTCCGCCCTTCGACGAGCTCCTAGATTTGATCTGTCGAAGGGCGTGGGAACATCCAGACTCTGTGGAACCGGTGCCTGCTCTCCCAAATAAGTTCCTATCAGCACCCCCAGAGAAGGAGTTTTTGACCAAAGGTGTGGCTGTAGATGCCTTGGTGGTGGCATCTGCTACCCAACAAGATGTAGCAGACGCTTCGACGTCCGTCCATCCTCCTAATAAGGAGTCTAGGAGCATGGATTGGTATGGGAAGCGCACCCTCAGTTCAGCGGCCTTTACCTTAAGGTCCCTGAACTATTTAACGCACTTCACCAGATTTCAGAGGGATCTGATCAAGGAGCTTTCAGATACCCTCTTGGGTAACCTACCTGAGCAGCTGGCCCAGATGGTTGGCTCTCAGTTGGCTATGCTGTCATCGATATCAAACTCGTCCATGAGGCTCATTTCATATGCGGCCGAGGGGGCGAGTAGAGCGGGTAGGTATTGCTCTACGGAGGCAAGCCTGGCTCCGCCTGTGTCATTTTAAGGAAGCCTTTAAGTCTTCCTTTGCCGACGCTCCCTTTGATGGGTCCTCTTTGTTTGGATTCAAGGTAAAGGACACATTGACCCGCTGCGAGCAAGAAGGTAAGACTTTGACTGCCGTAGGGGCATGATTTTCCACTACCTTTCGGCCTTATCCCAAGGCTAAAAGAGGAGGGAAAATGTGGTTCCGTAGATCCCAGAAGTCTTATCCCTCGCAGCAGGACGATCCCCCTTCTAGAGGCAGAGGAGGGGGAAATTTTTCTGGAAGACGCCGTCCCAGAGGCGGCAGAGGCCCCCGCAACACTGGAGACCGCGAGTCCTTTCGTGGCTCTTCAGCCTTCCACAATCCCTGAAGGATTGCCCGACTGTGCAGCTCCGGAGCCAGTCGGGGGTCGTTTTTCGAGGCACGTAAAAGCCTGGGAAGGTATCACTCAGGACCGATGGGTGCTTCGAATTATCGCCGGAGGTTACGCCATCCCCTTTTTTCACTCCCCACCTCCGTCCAAGAAAATCCCGGACCTGCCACACAGTCAACGGGAAATTGCAGCCTTAGAAGTCTCAAAGCTGCTTCAAAAAGGAGTCATCCAACCGGTCCCCGCAGACCAGATCGGATTAGGGACTTACTCAAGATTCTTTTTGGTGCCAAAAAAGACCGGGGACTTGAGGCCCATTTTGGATCTCAGCATTCTAAATCGTTCAGTCAAAAAGTCCAAGTTCCGAATGGTCACCTTACAATCCATTCTCCCACTGCTGGAGAAAGGTGTTTGGATGTGCTCCATAGATCTCAAGGACGCCTATTACCACATCCTGATAGATCAGGCGTCCAGGAGACATTTGCGCTTCAGCCTGGGAGACAGTCATTTTCAGTTCCGCGCGCTGCCCTTTGGTCTCACCACAGCCCCCAGGGTGTTCACCAAATGTTTGGCGGTCGTGACTGCTCACCTGAGGAGTCTAGGATTCCAGGTGTTTCCGTATCTGGACGACTGGCTCCTAACTGCCACCTCCAGGCATCTACTATTGCAGAACCTACAAGCCACAATATCACTAGGCTCTTCCCTTGGAATCACCTTCAATTGGCCAAAGTCTGTGTTGCTGCCATCTCAGCGCATAAGATTCATCGGAGTAGAGATAGACTCAAACCGAATGCGGGTCTATCTTCCTACAGAAAGGATACAAACTATACAGGCTCAAGTCCGAGCCTTGCTTCTCAGATCCAAAGCTCCAGCCAGGATGGTCCTGCAGCTATTGGGATCTATGTCGGCCACTGTTCTTCTAGTCCCCCTAGCAAGATTGCATATGAGAATTCTCCAGTGGCTTTTTTCGACACAGTGGTCCTTTCAGGATCTCCCTCTCAGTCACCTCATACGGATCACGGAAACCTGCAAACGGGACCTTCGCTGGTGGCTGGTGCCCTCCAATCTGGATCAGGGACGACGCTTTGTTCCACCTCCTCCTATGGCCACTTTTACTACGGACGCCTCCCAGATGGGGTGGGGGGGGGCATTCCCTGGGCAGGTCAGTTCAAGGCAAATGGCATTCAGAAGAGAGTCTTCTTCATATCAACATTTTAGAAATGAGGGCGGTGCTTCTGTCTCTACAAGCCCTCCATGATTACCTCCCTCAGGGCGTAATTGCCGTTCACTCCGACAACATGTCAATGGTCTGGTATCTGAACAAGCAGGGAGGGACAAGATCCTACCCTCTTTGCAGAGAGGCCATGAGAGTTTGGGAATGGGCAGTGGCGACCAGACGTTTTCTGATAGCAACTCATATCCCTGGCAAATCCAACGTGATAGCCGACAGACTAAGCAGGACTATCCTCTCTCCTTACGAGTGGTCTCTGAACGATGCAGTGACAACTCAGATCTTCAGCAGATGGGGAACTCCTTGTTGCGACCTCTTCGCAACCCCGCTGAACGCGAAGTGCAGAAAGTTCTTCTCTCTCACTCCAGCTCCGGGGGAGAGTCCTATGGACGCATTAGCCCATCCTTGGCCCACCGGCTTGCTATACGCCTTCCCCCCAGTTCCCCTCCTTCCCAGAGTGATCCAAAAGGCGTCTCACTTGGGGAGCAAAATGATCTTAGTTGCCCCTTACTGGCCTCGTCAGGTATGGTTCCCCTATCGTCGGAAATATGCACTGGACAGTCCATGGTTCCTGGATCAGATCCCAGACCTATTAATTCATCAGTCGGGACAACTCCACCAGTCCCTTCACACTTTGAAGTTAACAGCTTGGCTCCTCCTCTTCCGACTATAGTCAGGAATCATACCTTAGACCCGGAAGTCATACATATCTTATCATCGGCCCACAAGTCTGCCACTAAGAAATTGTATACTAGCAAATGGAAGAGATTTGCTATTTGGGCTCAACTCCGGGGTCTGGATCCCATCACTATTCCTGTATCGGAAGTCCTGAAATTTCTAACTTCCCTATTCAATCAAGGTTCTTCAGTCTCTACCATCAAGGTCTAATTGGCAGCTATTTCCAATTTTCATGAATCTATAAACCCACCTTTAATGAGCAACAGATTGTGTAAAACCTTCATGAAAGGTGCTGCGCTTTTACGACCTCCAATTTCTCATCCTGCTCCTCCGTGGGATCTCGATGTGGTATTACGTGCCTTAACCTCCTCCCCCTTCGAGCCGGCAGCAACATGTGATTTGAAATTTCTATCTTGGAAAACTGCCTTTCTGGTCGCGATTACTTCTGCCAGAAGGGTTTCAGAGCTTCAAGCTCTATCTGTAAAACCACCGTACCTGGTTTTTCACAAAGATAGAGTATCCCTCAGGCCTAATCCATCCTTTGTCCCTAAAGTTTGTTCCAGTTTTTGCCTGCAACAGTCATTAGAACTTCCAGTTTTCTTTCCAAAGTATTCAAACAAAGCGGAATACATCTTCCACACATTGGATGTTCACAGGCAATTGCGTTTTTATTTAGACAGGACTCAACAAACAAGGAAAACAGATCAATTGTTTGTGTCCTTTTCGGATAATAAATTGGGCAAAGCCGTCACAAAGGTCACTATTGCCAAATGGATCAGGGACTGTATTAGTCAAGCTTATTCCTCTTCTAATAAAGAGCTTACGACCTCTGTCAAAGCTCATTCTACAAGAGCTATGGCTACTTCAATAGCATTCCATTCTAAGCTTGCCATTAGTGACATTTGTGCTGCGGCTACGTGGTCTTCCCCGCACACTTTCATTTCCCACTACAAATTGGATGTGGCATCTCAGGGGCGAGCTTCATTTGGTTCCACAGTGCTCAGGAGTGTTTTCCAGTGAGCCACCCAGGATTTAGGTGCTAGGGACACTGTCCCATCAGTACAGAATGTAGGCGAGATAGGATCACATAACATCTTTTAGTTATGTACTTACCATAACTTTAGATGTTTGGGATTCATCTCGCCTACATTCCCAATAACCCACCCTCCTTCCCCCTGCCTTGGAGATCAGAAGAGATCAGACGGTCCGAATTCTATTGTTTCATCTTGAAACATCTGGCAATGTTATATAAACAAGTTCTGTGTGTGTGCATGAATGCGGACAAACAAGATCTGGGGGATTAGTGGTGGTGCATCCTGGGATAGAGAATAGCTCAGCCAATAAGAGGCTTCGCTCTATAGCATAGCGTGCCGAGTCGGAGCCGAGGATCGGCTCCGAGCCCATCAGTACAGAATGTAGGCGAGATGGATCCCAAACATCTAAAGTTATGGTAAGTACATAACTAAAAGTTTTGAATGCTCCAAGATTTTTTGCTCGGCACACACACACACACACACACACACACACACACACACACACACAGAAGTAACAGGTTGACTTCTGCAAGGTCAGCCTTTTGTGGTTGATCTTGTGCACTTTGATGTTTGGGTTATTCTGTCCAATATTGTCTGTTTCTGTCCGATTCGACCTTTGGTTATCAGATCTGACGAGATCCGACCTTGATGCTTTTCAGAAGCTTGGATCCAGAGCTCTGACTCCTCCCCCTACCCATAATACCTTTAACTCCCCAGAATGTTTCGTATCTCGATTGCCACTTGATCCAGAAGGACTTGGTTCTTGAGGGCTGTGACATTAAGATATGATAAGTTTTGCTTTTTTTTCTCTCCTTTGACTTTAAAACCTTTTTGCCTTTCTGATTTTTCTTCTTAGCTCCCTTATCATCCCCAAAGAAGATTAAAAAAAAGCTTTGTTTCCCTTGCTGTGAGTTTTTTCTTGTTTTACCGTCTTTGCTAAGACTTATTTTCTTCATCTAGAGATAGCTGGTGTCATTTTTGAGATAGTACTGCTTGTCCATTTTCAGTTACTTTAGCTGGCAGTATTGTAAAGTGTTCTTGGGGTTAATAGTTGTTTTTCTTTGCCTCCCAGTATGTCAGACAAAGCAGCTGGATTTAAAAAATGCTTGGCGTTTGGCTACAAAATTCAGCTGCAGGACCCAGATTCCCTATGTTCATAGATGTGCACTAGGCTAATGGCCCTGGAGCCTTTACAAGCCTAGCCCATAGGATTACCCTGGCATCGTGCCACCCAACCTTAGTTCCTAGTGCCTCTGTCGAATAGAGCCACTGGAGTGATCCCCAGCGTGAATTTTCTATTTCCCATCCACGGTCTCTCTTGAAGAGGGCCAGTGAGGTGTTTTGCTTGACATGTATGGGAAGTCTATTCCATAGGAAGGCCAGTCTCTGGGTTATGAAACTGCCCCTCCAGCGTGTTCTGTTGATTATGGTAATGAGGTTGAAGTCTGTGGAGCATGTGGTGCAGAGGGATTGGGATTTCTTTAGATGTAGCATTTCTAACAGAGCTAGGTCAGACATGGCTTTGTAAGTCAAGCAGAGATCGCCTGTAAGTAGGCGATATGAGACGGAGAATAGTTGGAGTTTTTTGAGTCTGTCCATATAGGCAAGTGTTTAAGGCCTAGGATCCTCTTTGTGAGGTACTTTTGCGGCCTCTCCAGTTGTTGCAGGTGTCTAGTGAGGTACATGCCAAATGGGGCATTGTACTCGATGATTGGCCTAATGAGGGAAGAGTAGAGGGAGACAATGATCTCTTTCTTCCTGGATGCAAAACCCTTAGTAATAAAATGTGCCACATAGAAGGACTTTCTGACCACAGTGACAACGTGGTGGTCAAAAGAGAGGTTGCTGTCAACCTGTGTTCCCAGATCTCTTATAACACCTTCTGTGTTGAGTGGACTACCATCAGTGTGGTAATTCAAGGGAACCGGGTTTTTCCCAAAGGGGACGAAGACACATTTTTTGGCATTGATCTTAAGGCCATGGTTCTAACACCAATCGTTGGTCTCATTGAGGCCTTTCTGTAGGATGTCAGCATCACTTGGGGAGTTAATAATAGCTCCCAACATGCAATCATCTGCAAACTTTGTCAGCCAAAGTCCCATCATGTTGGCCTGGACTTCAGAGAAGTAGATACCAAACAGGAGAGGACCCAGAACTGAACCCTGTGGGACTCCACTCATGACTGGTCGGCAGTCTGACTTGGAGTCAGCTACTTTCACACTGTGGGTTCTATCTGTGAGCCAGTTTGCAACCGACCTAGTGATATATGGGGTTGATGCCTAGCTTAGTAAGTTTTTCTGTGATTCCTGAGTGGGGAATGGTATCAAAGGCCTTGGCCAGATCAAGGTAGGCTGTATGAACCACCTTACCTTCATCCACAGCTCTGGTGACTGACTCAAAGAAGTCGACCAAGTTGAGCAGGCATGATCTACCCTTCACAAAACCAAACTGTGTAGGATCCAGAGTTTGGAGATTTCCTATATCTTTGTTTATTAGGACCATGATGATTCTTTCCATAGCTTTGCATATCACACTCGTCAGGCTAATGGGGCGATAGTTCCCTGGGGTCTGTAGTCGCTCCTCCTTTGTGGAGTGGGATGACTGTAGCAGTGCGCCATTTGGTAGAGACAAAGCCTGAGGTGATGCTGTGATTGAACAGGGCACACAGGTGAGGTTCCAGTTCACTCTGTAGTTCATGTAGAACACAGCCAGGGATACTGTCATGTCCCATAGAAGCTGTATTCTTGACCTTGGACAGTGCTGTTTTAACCTGTGCAGCAGTAATACTGGGTGCCTGGCAATGTACTGGTATTGTGATTGGTCCTTGGTGGGGGGTAAAGTTAGCAGTGAATCTGTCTGCCAGTATATTTGCAATATCTGTTGGCTCGGTATAGGAGGTATCATTTTGCAGTAGCTCAGAGCAAATCTGGGTATTGCCATGGAGATTCTTTACATAACTATAGAAGGCCTTGTGGTTGTCTTTACTATCTGCTGCAATTCTTTTTTCATAGCTAGCTCTAGAGGATTTGTTGAGGGATCTCACCCTTTTGTTGAGGCTGATAAGGGAGTTTTTCCAGTGTTGGGACTTCACCTTATTCTGCATCAGTTTCCTCCTTTTGTTGTAGAGTTTGTTTATGGTAGGGGACCACCAGATTGGATTCCTTTTTTTTTGAGGAGAGCGTCTTAGTTCTATTGAGTATAACGAGATCCATGCATTTGTGTACATGTTCGTACAGTGCATTGGTGTATGATTTGGTGGTCATGCAACTATTCTCCATTTGCATGGTGCTGTGAAGTTAGCCACCTGTTTTTAGGAGCCCAAAGTTATCTTTGGAGAAGTTTTTCATGGTGGTTACCTTTGTTGGGTGGGTGGGAGGGATGTGGATTTCCAAGGTGATTAGCTTGTAATCGGATCTAATCAGGGAGGGGTTGACTATTGGTGTAGAGCAACGGTCGCCCATGTTAGTAATGACCAGGTCAAGGATGTTGCTACCTCTAGTGGGATAAGTCTGAGCTGTTCTAAGGCATTGGAATTAATGAATTCCTGAAAGCGTTGGGCAAGTGTATTAGTACATGAGTAGTTTTCCCAGTTAATGGAGGGGTAATTGAAGTCACCCAGTATAAGAGTGTTAGGTTGGACCCTAATATTCTCCAGGGAGATTAGGAATGTGGAGTGTGAATCTTGGGACATGGTTGGGGTCTTATAGCAGGCTATGATCTGAAACTCTGTCTTATCCAATGTTAGCTGCACCTGAAGTATCAGAGATGCGTTATGTTGGGCTACCAGTCTGGAGGTGTGTGCATCCTTTATGAATATGGAAACATCACCACCTTTGGAGCTTTGGTCCAAGTTCTGTTGTTCTTATGTGTATATTGTTTTGGGGATGCACACCTGGAGAAGGACTGCAAAGCTTATGCTTTGTTTGGTCTGAGGGCAATGCAGGGACGCAGGAACAAAATTGTTTTGAAGTGCCTTCTTTCCAATCAAGCAGCGAGTTCAGCTTCTGCTGCTTTACATGTCTCTTCTCCAGACAGAGCTAAGACACAGAATGAGACAGGGAAAGAAAAAAGAGAGAGACAAGTCTAAAGAAAGGGAAAAACAAGGAATCTGTGAAGAGTGTAAAAAGAACCTAGAAAATGGTTATTAGATCCAATGGAATCTCTTGGTCTGGCACCAAAGACAGCTACACATTTGGATCCTGTACCTCAGTGGATCCATTCTCCAGCTTCTCCTCCACAATTCGCACTGAAGCTTGTAAGTCCCAAGCCTCACTCACTCTTTCTATAGGAGAGGTCTTTTTCTCAACCACCTTCAGTGGCTTCATCCTTTAGGTCCCTACATTCCTCGAGGAGTCTCTCAGAAGCAGATGTCGACAGGATGATACAGAAGTTCTTTCGGACTCAGATTCAGCAAGGGATCATCTCAGCATTGACCCCTTCAGGGGTTCTGGGTGTGGCCCCAACTGCCCCTCCACTGGTTTCTTCCATCCAGTCTGACCTTCTGAGCTGAAGCCCTTGTATCTCGCAGTCTTTTGAGCTTTGACTCTGACAGTTTCCCTTACTCTCTCGACTCCGGCACTTTCAGATCCGGATGAGCCTTGGAGGTGAAGCCTCTGTGTCAAGGTTACCTCTTAAGTTCCATCCTTTTTTCTCTGTGCCTTGGCATTCAACAGCTGAGCGTCCTTGCCAGCCTCAGATCCAGGAAGATTCAAATCCGAGGCCATTCCTGCTTTTTCTCTTGTAGACTGGAAAGGAGCTACCTTTGCTCCAATTGTGTCTTCGGTGTTAGAGGCTTTGGAAAGGTTTCTTTCCAAGTTGAGAGAGGAGGCGGCATCTCTAACACACTCGGCTGTGTACAGACCCCTGATAGAGCCTTTTTCTGATTCCTGTCATCATGATTGACAAGGACAGTCAGCCTCCTTCCGTGTTGGGGTTCTCACCACATGAGCTCCCCTTCCAATTCCAAGCCCTCCCTAGAAGTCCCCACTGGACAGGTGCTGTGGAAACTAAGTTGTAGAGGAGACATTTAGACATCACCAGAGACAGTAATCGAACACAGACTTTGATGACAAGGAAGGTTACCCATGATACCCTCTAGAGGAAATCACCTTTGATGATATTCTAGAGTTAATGAAGTAGTGGGGGGGGATTGGTCCACTGAAGCGCCCCCTCCTGAGGAGTCTGTGTTCAAGGTGTTCAGGTCTGGCTCTTTTACCCCCATTGTGGTGTCTCCTACTGGTGAAATAATGGACCTAGTTTCTCAATGGGCATAGAAGGAGCATGATGTGGTGGAAGCAGTGCCATGTAAACTGGATAAGATTTTTGTAGCCCCCAACACTAGGACACACTGGAGCAAGGGTTCCCAGGTAGATGTTATGGTTGTTGCGGCAGCTGTCTGAGGAGAGCATGTCTGTCCATCCCGTTAAGGAAGACTCTAGCACTATAGACAGATTTGGATATATGCTTCAACAACTTTTGCCCTATTAGCACTTAATTACCTCACTCATAGGTCATGCTTTCAGAGAGGGTTGAAGGAGCTGACCAGGTTCCTGTCCGGTAACCTACCTGCGGACATCCAGGAAATCAGTGGAGTCCCAATTGTCTATCCTCCAGTCCATGTCCACTGTACCCATGTAGCTGATATGGCCAAGGCAGCAGGCACTAGCATTGCTAGCTATGACATACCTGGATATGCTTGAGCAACTTCTCAAAACGCTTCAAAATGTTCTTCATTAATTCCCCTTGCTGTGGTTTAACTCTTAGGACCAAAGTTGAAGGAAACACTCACCAGGAGCGAACATGAAGGCAAAATCCTGTCTGCAGTCATAAAATGGTTTTCCACCCCACAACAAACCTTCTCTAGGAACTAGAAAGGGGGGAAAAGCCATGGTTTCAAAAATTCCAGGGATTCAGCCAAGACAATTCTGTGGACAGAGTCCCCTCCCCCTAAGCAAAGAGGAAGTAATTTTAATGGACATCACCCCAGAGGCAGAGGTGGACTACAGAATCAGGGGTTTTGAGTTTCTTGCATGGAGAAACGTTTCCAGTGCTCCTGAATGGTTGCCTGACTGCCACTCTTCGGAGGCAATCTGGGGTGCTTATCAATGCGCCCTTAAGCCCGGCAGGCCATCACACAAAGTTCATTGGTGCAGAGGATTATCACCAGAGGCTACATTATTCCCTTTGTTTTCCTCCACGGAAAAAAAAGAAAGAATTTCCGATGTCTGCCATATCACACACTCACTCAAATCTCTCAACAACAGGTACTATTATGACTCTGTCATAGTCCATGTTAGTGTGAATGACTTGAGGCGTACTTCCCTGGACTATATGAAGAGAGACATGATTGAACTCGCTGAATATGTGTCCCAGGCGAGTATGTCCCTAGCCTTAAGCAGCATTCTACCGTCACCAGAATGATGCCTCACTACAAACAGAAAATTACTGACTTTAATAACTGGCTTAGTTTCTGGTGTCATTCAGGGGCTCCAGTACCTGACAGCCTGGGAAGATATGGTCAACAGACCACAATGCTTTACCAGAGATGGCCTGCATCTGTCTCACTTGAGCTTCAGGCTTCTGGCAAAGGCTGTTGCCTCCCCATAGTGTTTTTTTTAGGAAACATGATGAGGTTAAAACAATAAACATAAACATTTCAACAAAACGCAAATTAAAGATCATTCTGCTAAACGCTAGGAGTTTAAACACGAAACTGTACTCATTGCAAGCATTCTTAACCCTAGAAAATGCTGACATCTGCGCAGTCACAAAAACCTGGTTCAAAGCTATGGAGAGCACCCCAGCCTTACCTGGTTACTCATCCTATCATACATTCAGACCCCAAACTGTGGGTAGTAAAGCCATAGGAGGTGGAGTTTCAATGTATATTAAAGACATACACACCTTCAGGCTGGTCAAACATTATGACGCACAGGAGACACTCTGGTGCAGTTAACCATTTACAAGACCCCTATAGAAATCATAGCTAGCTACTGGCCCCCAAATCTGACCCAAGATGCCCAATCTGCCGATCTGGACCTATTCAAATCTATCAAGATTCAGCCCTTTAGCCTGATCCTGGGTGACTTTAACTTCCCAAACATAGACTGGAAGAACTACTCATTTCAGAACAACACAAATGCCCAGAGATTCTTCAATTTTGTCAATGCAAATGCTTTGGAACAGGTAGTCGATACCCCCACAAGAGGTGATAATATCTTGAACTTGGTATTAACCAACATGAGTAAATATTGCAGCATCCCTGTAGTATCATTCTCTCTGGTAAGATCCGACAATAAAGCGGTCACTTTCGAAGTCACAGTCTCCCCTGACGCCCCCTCTGGCTAGGGTCAAACAAAAAAAGTCCTCCAGAGATGATTACAGCCTCCTGAGGGATGGTACAAACAGCTTCACAGCCCCCCCTCCCCCTCTATAGAAACTGGCACCAGTATCCAAAACTGTACCAAAGCACTATACGAACATTTATATAGATGCATGGAATCAGGAATACCTGACAGCACTAAATCATCCTCCTCAAGGAAGAGTAAACCTGTCTGGTGGACATCTGCAATAAATAAACTCTATAACAAAAGAAAACAAATTGCTGTCCAAGACCGAGAAGGTGCAGGTGCCCAATTGGAAACAATCTCTCCTTAGCATGAACAAGTAAATAAGGGCAGCAGTGAAATCCTCCAAAGCAAACTTCAAGTCCGAATTGGCCACATCTACTAGAGACAATCATAAGGCCTTCTTCACATATGTCCACAATCTCAAAGGAAGCACCCAGATTTGTTCAGAACTGGTGGTCAAGGACACCACATATACAAATGCCATAGATATAGCAAACTTGATGGCTGACAGATTCAGCGAAAATCTCACCCATCTGTCCCCCCATCAGTAAATCAGGTCATTCCCAGTACCTGCACCCTTCCCCTTCTAGGAGTCAGGTCATCTACAGCCTTCATGGGACCCAATAACATCCCAGGCTGCATTCTACATGAACTCAGGCAGGAACTTGCAGCATCATTAGGTGCCCTATTTGACCAAAGCCCGAATACTGGCTTTGTCCCTGCTGAGTGGAGGACAGCCACTGTCATCCCTTTACAAAAAGTTGGAGCGTCCACTGATCCAGGAAATTATTGACCCATCAGCCTAACTAACCTGATCTGTAAGGCCATGGAACGGATTATCATGGACTTCATTAACAAGGACATTGGCAACCTCCGAACACTCGATCCCACACAGTTTGGCTTCGTCAAGGGGAGGTCATGTCCGTTAAATTTGGTTGACTTTTCTGAGACAATCACCAAAACTATGGATGAGGGAAAGATGATGCACACTGCCTACCTTTACCTGGCCAAATCCTTTGACACTATTCCCCACTCCGGCATAATAGATAAACTCTCTCAAGCAGGCATCAATCCGTATGTTACCAGATGGGTAGCTAATTGGCTCACTAATAGAACCCACCTAGTCAAAATAGGTGAAGCCACCTCAAGCAGTAGAACCATATCAAGTGACGTACCCCAGGGTTCAGTCTTGGGGCCTCTGTTATTTGGGATATACTTTTCAGAGGTGCAAGCCAAAACCAATGGGTTATGGCTGACCAAGTTTTCAGATGACTGCAAGCTGGGTGCTGTCATCAGTTCCCCTAGTGACGTGGACATCCTCCAAGAGGGTCTCACCCAGACAAATGACTGGTGCCAGAAACATGGCCTCCAGCTGAATACCAAAAAATGCATCATCATCTCCTTTGGGGAGAGTGACGTCCCCGCAAATTATCACATTGATAACAACATCCTAAGCATGCAGTCAGTTGTGAGTGATTTGGGCACTCATATTAGCAACCTGACTTTTGACCACCATGTTGCTTCCATTGTATGGAAAGCTTTCTACATGGCCCACCTCATAAGTAAGGGTATGTCATCCAGGGACAAGGAGCTCATAACATCTCTATGTTCTTTCCTTATAAGGCCCATTATTGAGTACAGCGCCCCATTCGCCATGTACCTGTCAAAGCACATGCAGCAGCTGGAGAGACCACAGAGGTTCCTCACCAGGAGAATCCAGGGCCTCAAAAATCTAACATACACAGATAGGCTAAAAGCCCTATCCCTCTACTCAGTTTCATACAGAGTCATACAGACTCCACATAGGTGTCTGTCTGGCATGCAAGGCGATCTCGGACCCTGCCTTGATGGGACTGCTGCATATCCGCAAGTCAAGCTCCACCTGAGTAACCTGCACGCGCGGCCTCAACCTGGTCTATAACATCAATAGGACTTGTTAGCGTGACAGATTTGTGTCCCAGAGACTCCCCCATCTGTGGAATAGACTCCCTCTCCACGTCAAGCAGAATACCTCTTTACCCCTTTTTAAGCACAACCTGGATAACTGGATGGGAAACAGAAAATACATCCCTGCGATTCCACCTGTGTCCCTGCTGGACAAGGGCATCGGGTGCTGATTTGTCTAAACATGGGCTAAACTCTTGGTTAGGCTTATAAAAGCTGCAGGGCCAATAGCCTAGTACTACTAGAAGGCAGGCAAAGTAATAGCACCAAGGATCAATTTGTTGAGTAAAACCACAGTCAAGCGCTTTTGCCTTGTTCAAAGATTTTGTCAGAGTTCTGCAAAAGCATTTGATTGTGGTTTTATTCAATAAATTGATCCTTGGTGATGTTACTTTGCCTGCCTTCTAGTGGTTCTTGGTTTTCATTTGGATTTGTTTGCCATTATCCTTGTAACTTCCTATGACCCTATGTAACACCCAGTCAGATTGAATCTGCAGCAGCAGAAGTAAAAAAGCTGCTAGAAAAAGAGTCATCCAACAGGTCCTCCCAGACCAGTAAGGATCTGGAGTCTTTTCCTTTTTTTGTTTTTTTTTTTTGGTTCCTAAGAAAACGGGACCTAAGCCATCTCAGTCAATTTGTGAAACAGACAAAATTGCAGATGGTCTCTGGACAAGTCTGTTTTACCTCTCCAAGGAAGGATGAATGGATCATATCCAGATAGCTAAGCAGTCCTAGAGAGGGAGCCAGTCAGTTTCAGATCAGAGCATAGTCGTTTGGTCTCACTGCAGCTTACCCTTGTGTTCAGCAAATGCATGGCAGTGGCAAGAGTTTATCTCAGACTGCAAGAGCTCCATGTGTTACCATATCTAGATGATTGTCTCCTTAACAGACCAACCAAAGATTTACTGGTCCATTGCAGGGACTTTTTGTTCTATCTTACCCTGCATTTGGGTATTACAGTCAATCTTGTAAAGAGTCAGCTTACACCAACATGGCAGCAAATATTTTATCGGATGCCAACTGAAAACAAGTTTTCGGACAGACAAATTTCCAAAGACTCGAGTATGGTCCCTGCATCGGATAGCTTCAGAGATCTTTTGCCATCCTTCTCCTTCACAAGATTGATTCTTAGTCTTCAAGGTTTGATGGCTGCTTTGATCACACTGGTTTCTCAAGCAAGATACTACATGAGATTTCTGCAGTAGGCTTTCATTTCAGTGGTCCTTGATATGTCACCCATTGCATGCTCCAGTATACCTCGCACCAAAATGCATGAAACAGCAGTTGGTGGATAGACTCCTTCATAGTCTCAAAGGGTCGACCATTCTCTCTACCACCCTCGATAGCCACAGTAAAAACAGACACTTCCCTTCTGTGGGGGAGAGATATTTCAAAGGGAAGATGTTTCAAAAGTTCTTGATCAGTCACAGAGGCCAGTCTTCACATTGTCTTGGCGATGGGAGCAGTCCACCTAGTGCTGCAGGATTTTCAGGACTCCCTCTCCTAGCGTTTCAGGATTTTCAGGGCTCCCTCCCTGAGGACTGCATGGCAGTAATCTAGTATAATAAGGAGGGAGTACCCCGATCATATCCACTTTGCTGGGAAGCCATGAGGGTTTGGCATTGAGTGATGTCTTCCCATCACTTTCTTACTGCAGCATACATACAGGAGATTTCCAGTATTCTGGCAGACAAGCTGAGCAGTCTATTCTTCTGCTCCATGAGTGATCCATCAGTCAGATAGTGGCAATACAGATTTTTCAGTCACTTGGACCAACCTTGCTGCAGTCATTTTGTTTCATACCTAAAGAAGTGCAGCAGTTACTTTGCCCTGATCCCTCCACAGGGTCAAACACTGTGGGATGCTCTAGTTCACAGTTGCCCCCCAGGTCTTTATGTTTTTCCTCATATTCTGATAAAATTTCTTTAGAAAGCCAGAAAGTGTAAGGCCAGATATATCATTGCGCACTTTTGACTCTGGCAGGTTTGGCTTCCCTTCCTCTGGCATCATTTAATACACCCACCCTGGTGCTGGATCCTTGTCCAGATCTTCTTAATCACTCATCTGGCCAGCCTCACACCGAGATTTGAAGCACTCAGATTGTCCATGTTTTCTCCAATTTTAGTGGTGGCCAGAAATGCCAGGATTTCTGCTCCTGTGATCCACATTTATCTTCACAGAAACCAAATGCCAGAAAAGTTTCTCAGTAAATGCAGAAGGTTTACTGTATGGGCTTCCTCAAGGGGGCTAGATCCCTTTCCAGCCTCTTATCCATCCATTCTGTATTTCTTTGCAGAGCTTTTTCATTAAGGATCTAAGTTTCTCAGACATCAAGGTTCAGTTAGTAGCAATCTCCAGTTTTCACATAGGGCAGAATCAGAATTCTATTGCTTCTCTTAATAGTTCGAAAGTCTTTCTGAAGGGAATCTTTCTACTAAGACCACCAGTGAAGGACCTGCTCTCCGTGAGATATTTGTATCATGTTTCAGGCTTTAACAAAAGCTCCATTTGCGTCTGCTGCTACAGTAGATTTAAAATATCTTTATTGAAAGACCTCTTTTTTGGGAGGCCGTCCCATGTGCAAGGAGGATTTTGAAGTTGCAGGCATTATCTTGTAATCCCCCTTATCTGGTCTTTCACCAAGACAGAGTGTCTTTAGGAACAAATCTTCACTTTCTGCTAAGGGCTCGAGTGAAGTCTGGTATCCCACCGGTGGCACAGAGGGTAGCAGGACTAATAAGAAACAAGAGTATAAAGGATTAGTCCAGATAAAGTCATTTTACCTAGCAGATCTAAGAGACTGTCTCTCTCTCTCTCTGTCTGACACCCTCCCTGTGTGAGGAATAAAGGCACCTTGTTGAAGTTTCTAGTAGTTTATTCAGTTATGCATTTAGATGGACGACTTTCCAGACTGCCACATGGTCTTCAACTCATACCTTTGTCAAGCACTATAATTTAGATTGCATATCCGTAACCAGGGCTTCCATCCTGAAAGGTCTCCTATCTTGAGGCCACTCAGGGTTCACATACCTAGGGACTCGAACCCATATTTCATATCAGACCAACTGAATGACTAGTATATGAAAGTTATGTACTTAATAATTGGTCCTGTGTTGTCTTCTCAGTCTGGCTTCAACCTATAGGTTATTGGATCCGATGCCAACCAAATCCTTCAACTCGCCGGGCTACACCGCCCCTACCCACAATCACCCGCTCACTAAGGGATACCCAAGATCAAGTTTGCTGCCATTCCAGTCAGCAGCTAGATCTGTGGCTTCCCTTTACAGCATATTGTTTGTGTGTTTTTGTGGTATCTTTTCTTTCCCTACCTTTTAGAGTTTAGTGTTAGCTCTTAGGTTAAATAGGTTTACAGGTATTAGGGTTTAGGATTTAAAATGATCTGATGTTGTCTTCTTCATTCACCCTCACCATAGTGTCGCATATCTGACCCTCAGATCCAGCTCGGCCACATACTACAGACTTGGATCTGATTCGTAAGCTCTTCCCTTCTATCCATAATGCCCTGTATCCATCCAAGTACCTCAGCTCTCATTTGCCGCTTCAGCCAACTAGACGCAGATCATGTTCTCTCAAGCATGGGGTAGAGTTGTTCCTAACTTTTGTTTTTTCAGCCTTTAGGCACATTTTGTAAGTCCTCCCTCCTTTTTCTCTTTGTGTGTGTGTGTGTGTGTGTGTGTGTGTGTGTGTGTGTGTGTGTGTGTGTGTGTGTGTGTGTGTGTGTGTGTGTGTGTGTGTGTCTGTTCTTTCCTATAAAAAAATAAAATAAAATAAAAAGTAGGTTAGTTCTCTTTATGTTTCTTTACAAGTAGTTAAAGTAAGTTAGAAATTAGAGTTAGAGGGTTACAGTTAGAGCTACAGTTTAAAGAAGCTGGAAATTAGTACTTACCGTTTCTTAGTGACAATTGATTTTGGCGGATTTTTCTTGTAGGCATTGCAGACAAACCTGTAGCCAGCTTTAAACGCTGCACTTCTTGTGGGCATAAAATTCCCAACCAAGATGTCCACAAAGAGGGCATGTACTTCTTGGGTGCTGACCATCTGAAAGTGGAGTGCAGCATCTGTGTCGCTTTCAACCCACAGGCTTTAGCAGACCATCGGAATAAACTTATTCTTAAGGAGTTTCTTCCGTTCTCGTCTCCGAAGGCTCATACCCCTTCAGTGGCTTCTTCTTCATCTCCCGCAGCTCCTAAAGAGTCTAAAAAGAGGTCACTCCCAGTCTCCCGGAGGGACATTCTAGAAATTAAGAAGCCCAAGAAATCTATGGATCCGACTTCTTCGGATCTGCAGAGGTTACCTCCCCGGTCAGATCCTATAGCCTCTGCGGATCTGGGGGAGATTATTACTATATTCCCTACACCCTCGTCGGCTCCTAAATCAGATCCCATACCTCTGGGTCTGAGGACCTCGATAGATCTCCTGCTTCTTCCTCGAAGTCAAAGGATTTCCAGCCCCCCATGTCAGCTTCATCCAGGTCCTCCAGAAGCTGTTCCAACACAGATATGGACAGGATGACGAGGAGATTCCTCAAGACCCAGATCCAGATGGGAGGGGGTCTTGGCTCCATCCTCTGCCAGATCTGTGAGCTACCCAGGCCATACTATCAGAACTCCATCTCCAATCCGACCCTCAGCTTTGGAGTCACAGGATTCGGGTCTACCATGCACGTTGAGTTAGGGCAGAGGACGCTCCCTTCCTTGATGCTGAGGATGCCCTTGACGAGCCCTGTTCCGGCCTTCTTTGGAGCAGAGCGAGTCTTGGAACCATGGTGTTGGTGCTGGGTCTGGGGGACTGGGTTCGGTCCTGTCTTTCTCAGACCCGTCACTTCCCTTAGGTGGTTCGGCACTCGACAGCTCGCTCCGAGCTCTTCTGGAGGTTGTGGACCTAGAGTGAGTCCTGCTTGTTTTTCCTCAGTGCTTTCTGCTCTGGGAGAGATAGAGAGGGCTTCTCCTGGTCCTTCAGCTTTTCAGATAATGGAGAGCGCTTTCTCCCAAGTTGGAGATACGATGGCACATGTTCCCCCATCTGCCCCTACAAATAACAGGCAAACAATGTCCTCTAATATAGCGAGCAAATAAAATTTTGTTGCTTTAAACTACTCCCAGTTCATAAAAGCATAACTCTCCAAACATATCCAAGGACCATGTGAAAACATCAGATGGCTACTTTGTCCAGTTGCAAATACATTCCGTTCCCTCTGAGATAGCTCGTACATCCTTCACAGTGACCCTTTTCAATCAATTGCCTCTTGCAGCAATGAAAATCCTTGACCATAAAATACGGCCTATCATTAGAAAGCAGGAACTTGGACTGACCAATATAAGGGTAGATTCCAAGTCCCACTTACTATTCGTCTTTCATATGTTAAGGAACCACTCAAACTAAGGGAGGAAATCAGTGGAAATCATTCAAAAGTCACCAAAACTGTTCATAATTGAATCCTTAACCAAGAATTAAGGCCATCATTGAGAAACAAGAACACAGACTGACTAATAAAGGTTGGTTCCAAATCATGGTTACTATTCCACCTTCCATATATTAAGGAACCAATATGAAGGCAGGAAGTCAGTGGAAGCCATAAATGAATCGCCAAAGCTATTCATAGTTGAATCAAAGACAAATCACATGAAAATAAACACTAGGATCTTTTGTAAAAGTGTCATAAATCCATAAACAGGTAGAAACAGCATCCAGCATGATGTAACAGCCAGTCGATCGCTATCATAGTGTAGCAGGCCTATTTAATTTGTGCAAATCCGAAGTACATAGTTACTCATTATTTATTTGCTAATATATTCCACTCTCTATAGGATAACTCATGAAGCCTTCACATCAATCCTCTTCAATTACTTGCTTCTTGCACCAGAAATCCTTGATAATAAATTACGGCTTATCAGTTGTCCTGTTCGATTCTCAGCTAGATTGTCTTCTGTGTGGAGACATGCGTGAATGGGCATACCTTCGTTGAAGGTTGTGTGTCGGGGCCGGCAACTCGGCACGTAAAAATCTACTGCCAATCATTAGTGGACCGGAGTTCCGCTGTGGCGACCCCTAACTGGGAAAAGCCAAAAGACACAACAACATTAAAAAGCAAGAACTCGGGGAAAAAAGCTTCCACTAAAAAAGTCTATAACAACAAATAGAAGAGATTTGTTATTTGGACCACGAGCAGGAACATTGATCCTTTCTCAGCACCAGTTTTAGATGTTTTGCTATATCTTAGCACCCTTTTTGATGAAGGTGCTAGTATCAAATTACAGTTAGCTGCTATTTCCTGTTTCGTACAGCAAGTCAATCTCGTTCTGTGTTCACCTTTAGACTATGAAAGGTGTTTTCTTGTTAAGTCCCCCAATTAAGGATCCGTCTTCCCCTTGGGACCTCACTCTTGTGTTGCAGGCTTTAACCCAGGGAACTTTCAAACCAGCAGCTAGTTGCACCTTGAAGTTTCTGTCATGGAAGACAGTCCTCTTGGTGGCTTTAACTTGTTTTAAGAGGATTTCTGAATTATAGGCCTTATCTTCCAAGCCTCCTTACATTCTTCTTCATAAAGATGGAGTGTCTTTACGCACCAGTCCATCCTTTATGCCCATAGTCGCTACCAAGAACAATATTAATCAATCCATCCAGTTACCAGTGTTCTTTCCCATTTTCTCTAATAAAGGGGAGTATGTTCTCCATCTTCTAGACATTCATAGACAACTTTGTTTTTACCTACACAGGACCAAACAAAACAGAAAATCTGACCAGCTTTTCATGGCTTTCTCCTGTAATAGGCTTGTACAAGAGGTATCAAAAATTACCTTGGCAAAATGGATATCTGATTGCATCTCGTACATATATTCAACCTCCTAGGGTACATTCCAGTAGAGCTGTGGCTACTTCTACGACCTTGTATTCTAGAACTTCCATTGATGATATTTGTGCAGCAGCGTCATGGTGTAACAGTCATACCTTTGTATCACATTACACGTTGGATGCAATATCCAGCAGCAGGAACTCTTTGTTCGATGGTGCTACAGCATATCTTTCCATGAGGGCCAACCAGGAATTATATATCTGGGGACTCTGACCCTATCGTGAGGGGGGAATGAAGAAGACAACATCAGATTAAAATTTATGTATTACTATAACTTGGCATCTGTGTTGTCTTCCTTCATTCTTCCTCACTTTTCCCACCCAGCCATCCATGTTCCTTTCTCTCCTACAGGAACTTGGATGATGAAGGGATTCTTATGTCCTATGTCTGATCCTCTTCTACCTTTCCTTTGATGTGAAGATGCCGAATGTTTGGAATTGGCAAATTCGATTTGAGGTACTTGGGTGGACACAGGTCATTGTGGGTAGGAGGGAAGAGCTTCAGAGTTGGATTCAAGTCAGTTGTATGTGGCCGAGCCGCATTAGAGAGTCGGACCCAAGACCCTATTGTGAGGAGGAATGAAGGAAGACAACACAAATGCCAAGTTATGATAAGACATAACTTTTTAATGTTTATGTGTGTGTGTTTGTAGTTAGTGATGGGTTTTCCTGCCTCAGAGAGTTTCTGTTTAACTTGTTGTCTCTTTTTTTCATTATCATTGTAGGGTAATTGTTGCTGTGTGTACGGGTAGTGTTTTAGCATAGTATTTTAGTATGGTGTAGTGTCTACTTTTTTCCTTAGCTGTGGATAAGGGTTTTAAGAAATGCGTTGCTTGTGGGACAAGCTGCCTTCACAGGATATGCAAGATAGGTGCGTATATTGCTCTGTGGCTGCCTACCTTGATTTCTCCTGCTACATTTGTGAGGACCTTGGGTCCAGTGCTGTCAACAAAAGGAGGGCGAAGCTGGTTTTAAAAAGTCTCCTCCCCACCATCCCTTCCTCTTAAGCACCAAAGGGTGGTTCCAACAAGAGCCACTGTCCCTTTTATAAGGGCTCCAAGGCTTCGAGAGGGACCACAAGAAGTTCTCCTTTATTTCCACACCTGAGCCCTTTTCTGGTTCACTGGACCCAAAGGTCCCAAGACCTTCAGGTGATCCCATGGCCTTGACACCAACGTCAGCTCCTACTTCTCAGAGCTGATTGCCCTCTGTGTTGACCTCGAGTAAGACTTCATCCCTTGGTGTAAGTGCACCAAATCCCTTTTTGGTAAAAGGGGCTCCATCATGTTGGGTAGCTTCTCCCTTCTCCCCCTCCACTGCACCAGAGATATTGCTGGAGTCTTCTCCTTCATCACCCTAGGTCCTGGTCTGTCCATCTCGGATCCTACCAGCAGGTCCTTCGCTGTTCAAGCAGTCCACCATGTCCCCATTGGTGGCTTCATCCTCTTGGTCATCACAGTCAGTGGACAGTATCAAAGCTTCCGATTTGGAGCAGCTGCTGAGGTCCTTTTTGCAGGCTTAAAAGCAGTTAGGCTTTATTCCTTTATGTCCTGGATCCCTTCCTGGAATCTCTGCTCCGTCACTCTGGTTTTCTCCCTCAGGCCCTTTGGATCCAATGTTTTCTGACCTGGCTGGGTTACCAGCTTTAGGATTGGATCCATAGGCTTGGCCATGTACGGCTCTGACTCCCACTTTGGTCTCTGACTCTGGGTATGTCGGAGCCTAGTGGACCTCGGAGCTCATGCATCGAGGATGGTGTTTCCAGGTTGGCTTCAACGATCCCAGCTTCTGGTTCATAACTTCTGCTCACAGTGTCAGCCCTTGACAGATCGGCTGCAGTCTTGACATCAGGGGCATAGCTCCCCTTGGTTCAGGTACGTCTCAGGTGTCTTAAGATCCTGGGACTGCAGGTTCCAGGTGGTCAGCTTCCACCTCCGATGTTGTGGAGAGGATGATGTTCAACGTGTTTCACTGTTGCTGTCATTACACTTGGGTTATCCTGCTGGCAGGCTACCCACAATCGGCCTGAATTCCAAAGTCCTGGTCTGGCGTCGGTTGCTGTCGCCTCTTCCCTGACGTCAGTGCACCAGGGGTATAAAAGATGCAGCCGATGCCATTTTCTTCAGTCTTTCTTGCTGCGCGGTGCCCGAAGCAAAAGCAGTTCGCAAGTGCCGGTCGGCTGACTCCTGAGATTTTCGAAATTGAATTTCAGATCCGAAGTCTTCTATAAAGCTAAGTACCCCGTTGGGGAAACTTTTTTCTTGCTCCAGATCGATGTCAGAAAAAGTTAACGATTGTATTTCTTGTGGGAAGCAAATACCTCATAAGGATTTTCATTCTTACTGTATTTCTTGCCTAGGCCCTGATCACAACATTGCTAGTTGTCGGTTTTGTGCTAGATTTAACCAACGCACTATTAAGTGTCGGTACGATTTTCCTTTTCATTACTTTGGCTGAAGGTTTAACTATATAATGCCGTCGGAACAACCGACGACCGTAATTCATAAAAAGTGCAAGGAAAAAGAAAAGGACAGGCATCCGAGGTCCAAAACTGACGACGAAGCCTCTTCTAGGCCAATCGCCGGTTTGCCAGTTCTCAGTGAGGCGCTTTCGCAGCCCCTGACACCCGCTACCTCAGAGCCACAGGCCGCCTCTGACTCCCACGTGGAGACAACTAGGCCTCTGGATACTCAAGGTATTGGGCCTTTGGAAACGAATCCCTCAGATGGGTCCGGAGCCGCTGATCAGGCATCGGCTTCCGAGGGTGTTTTCAGACCTACACAGCTTTATATCAAGCCAACTTCAGCATCCAAGACAAAGACTAAAACAGTTTTAAAGACAAGGAAATAAGTACAGCATTCTCCAGGACAGACTTCCATGCCTAAGAAACAGATGCTCAAAATGGCCGAAGACCTAATTACTTTGATCAGGGGTTCCCGTCCCCGTCCTGATAAGAGGCCTAGGCAAGATACTGAATATGATTCCTCTGATCAGGTTTCCATTTCCTCTGATTCCTTTTCAGAACAGGGATACTCTATTCCTCCCTATGAGGATTCTGATGCTGAAGAATCTATTCCTTCAACTTCTCCTGAGGATTACTCATTTGGGGAAACCCTGCATACCATAAGGGAGCATTTCCACTGGGAGAGCCAAGATTATTCACATTCTAAGAAAAGGCTCAGAGACTTTCTTCTTCTACCTCAGCACAGACCTCTTGCTATTCCACCTGTTCTAGACATTGTAGATGATGTATTTTCAGAGTCCGGCCTCTCTCCCGACTCTTTACCTCCTGCACCTGTTAAGCCAGACAGATACTACAGGGTTCCAGATTGTCATAAATTTCTATATAAAAACCCTGCTGCTGACCCAGAAACTATTTCTCAGGGTCCCAAAGGGGTCATGGCTGCTACTGCAAAAAAACCTGTCCCCTCAGATAGTGATTCTAGGGCACTGGACAGATGGGGAAAAAAAGTTTACACTTCTGCTACCTTGGCTGTAAGGGCTTTAAATTGTCAGTTTCATGTGCTTAATATCAACAATACTTAATTTTTCTGTTAAAACAAAAATGTTAACAAATTCTGAATGTTCTGAGAACAAGGAATTGCAGGATTTATTGCATGCAGCTGAACAAGTGGGAAAACATACTTTGCAATGTGGTTATGATTCACTGGAGGCCTCTTGCAGGGCTGCTGTAACAGGTTATGTTATTAGAAGGCATGCTTGGTTAAAGGAACAGACTCTGCCTGATCATGTTAAAGCAAAATTATTGGATGCTCCATTACAGCATGATACTTTGTTTGGTGTTAAGGCAGAAGAGGTGTTGAAGAAAATGGAGGATAAAGCTAAATCTATGCAGACAGTGAAGGATTTTTTACAGGTACAGCCACCCAGATTTAGCAGGAACTGGCTTTCTAAGAATTGGTCCTTTCCCATGTCAGACAGGCCACAAAGAGGCAGATACAGACGCCCTAGAGGCAGCCAACAGCCCCAGGGCTCATACAGGCCCAAACAATGGGGTGTTTCTACCTCCAAAAGCGGAGAAGACAAATCACAGCCATATAGGAAACAGTCCCAATGACTTCCCTCTGCCAATGCCAAGCATTTATCTTTTGGCAGCACCCTTAGGGGGAAAGCTAGCACTTTTTTCACAAAATTGGCACACGATCACCCAGGACAAATGGGTCCTAAATATAGTCTCTCAGGGCTACAGGTTCCACTTTCACACCCTTCCAAAGGCAAAAGGTATGCCAGACCTGCCACACAATCAATGGGCAGAGGCACAAAAACAAGTTTCATCTCTAATGGACATGATGGCTATTCAGCCAGTGCCACAAGAGCAGGGACAAGGATTTTACTCGAGACTTTACTTAGTACCAAGAAAGGACAAAGCATGGAGACCAATTCTGGACCTGTCTATTCTAAATACTTTTCTGGACATTCCAAAATTCAAAATGTTGACTGCAGCAGCTTCTGCCCATGCTGGGCAAGAAGGCTTGGCTTGTAACTTTGGACCTAAAAGAGGCATACCTGCATGTCCCAATCAGACAATCTTGCAGAAGATACCTCAGATTCATAGCTGGCTCAATGCACTACCAATTCTCTGCACTGCCCTTTGGCTTATCTACTGCGCCCAGGGTCTTCACAAAATGCCTGGCACCAGTAATTGCATTTTGCAGACAAAGAGGAATTCAAATATATCCCTACTTGGACGATTGCCTTATTCAAGCAGAGACCAAAGACATTCTACTAAAGCATCTGGCATTTGTAAAAAGATTGCTAATTTGCCTAGGGTACACAGTAAACAAAAAGAAATCAAAACTAGTACCCTCACAAGAGATAATATTCCTGGGTGCAAACTTAAATACAACTGCCCAGATGGCTTATCTCACACCAGACAAACAAAGGCAACTGACTTCTTACTTCGAAAGCATGGCAACAAAGACCTAGTTATCTGCAAGAAAGATTCTGCAGGCTCTGGGCTACATGGCCTCCTGCATTCTGCTAATTTCATATGCAAGACTGCATATGAGGAAACTACAGTGGTATCTAAAAAGTGTTTGGACTCAACATTGCCACAGCCTGGAATCATTAATTTCACTAATTTCCTGCCTGCAACAGGAGTTTCGATGGTGGGCACTGGCCTGTCACCACAACAACGGGCAGCCATTCACTTTACGCACAGCCAGGCAAACACTAACAACAGATGCATCAAATTATGCCTGGGGGCCCACATGGCAGGAAAATTTATTCAGGGCACATGGCCTCCAAGCCAAAGACATCTTCACATCAATCAAAAAGAGATGCTAGCTGTACAAAATGCCCTGACAGCCTTCAAGGACCTACTTCATCCAGGACAGCTGCTGATAAAGACGGACAACACCACAGTTATGTGGTACATAACCAAGCAGGGGGGCACACATTCCTACCCCCTCTGCAGACAAGCCATGATTTTGTGGAACACAGCATTGACCTAGCAAGTACACCTGCAAGCACAATTCCTGCCAGGAAAAACAAATGCTCTGGCAGACGAACTAAGCAGAAACCTCATGGATCCTCACGAGTGGAAACTAGATCCACAAATCTTCAGCATGATAACAAGGAAATGGGGATGCCCAGACATAGATCTTTTTGCCTCCCCTCACAACTGCCAACTTCAGAGATTCTGCACAAGGACTTATCACAAACAAGCATGGAAAGTGGATGCCTTGTCATTCAGCTGGAACAACCTTACAGTATATGCCTTTCCTCCACTGTCTCTCCTTCTCAATGTACTCCTAAAGGTCAGACAAGAGAAGCCACAAATGATACTAATTGCCCCAGAGTGGCCACGCCAACACTGGTACCCAGTCCTAAGGAGCTTGTCCCAAGGCCCAGCCTGGACATTGCCTCAAATTCCTCATTTACTGACCCAACAAAACAATCAGATCCTGCACAGCCAACTCAGCACCCTAAATCTAGCTGCATGGCGGATAGTGTAACCATCCAGAATACACCTCTCTCTAAAGCGGTTATGAATGTTATTTTGGAGGCCAGGAGGCTCAGCACCAGAAAATCTTATGCAGAAAAATGGAAGAGATTCTGTGCTTGGAACCAGGCACAAGGAATTGACACGCTTGTTCCAAATATTCCTCAGATTTTACAATATCTAACTGAGATGATGGACAAAGGCCTATCCTTCTCATTAATTAAGATCCATGCCTCTGCCATTTCAGCTCATTACAATACAGACCCACCTATTTTTTTCACATCCATTGCTTAGGCAGTTCCTCAGGGGGAACAAAAACATAAGACCTCCAAGGAGAGCACCAGTACCTGCATGGGACCTCAATTTTGTCTTGGAAAAACTCACACTACCTCCTTTCGAGCCAGCCAATACAGCTGAGATAAAATTCATGTCATGGAAAACAGCTCTGCTCCTAGCAATAACTTCAGCAAGAAGAGTCTCAGAGTTACAGGCATTAATGGCTGTGGAACCTTTTATTATCTTCCATCCGGACAGGGTTTCTCTAAGGACAAACCCAACATTTATGCCTAAGGTAGTGTCCAGTGTGGCTCTTAACCAAACCATTCATTTGCCTAATTTTTTCCCAAACCCACAGAATAAAGGGGAGAGACTTCTGCATTCTTTGGACATACATAGACAGCTATGCTTCTATTTGGACAAAACTAAAGCTTTCAGAAAGCCTGAGCAACTTTTAGTGGCATATGCTGCAGGATCACAAGGAAAGGCTATCTCAAAGCAGACTATTTCAAAATGGATAGGACACTGCATTTGTTTCTGCTATTCACAACATGGCAAGTTAGTGCCTAAGGGCATTAGACCACATTCTGCCAGGACAGCAGCTACCTCAGCAGCCTTCCTCGGAGTACCAACCAAGGATATTTTGGTGGCTGCAACTTAGACTTCAGTGCACACTTTTACTAAGCACTACCACTTACCTCTTTACTCTAAATCCAGAGCAGGCTTTGCCACTGCAGTTCTGCCGGGCCTTATAGCCACTCCTAATTCTATTTAGACCCAGCCGCCCATCCTCAGCTTTGGGATTCAACCCAAGTGTAATGACTGCAACAGTGAAACACGATGAACATAGTACAGTTGTGTACCTACCATAAATGTAGATGTTTGAGTGTATTCACTGTTGCAGTCCAGGTTACCCACCCACCATCCCCCTTTCTTTGCTAGGACTTATCTGTACATTTTGTTCACTTTTTAGGTGAATTTCACCTAATTTCAATGTAGTAATGCACGTTAATGGCTATTCGTTTTGAGTCTTTCTTTTGGGTAGGATTACTGTTCTTAATGACACCGTAGTAAAAATGTAAATACAGTTCGCTCTCACTATTCATAGCAATGAATATATTTTTTACTTATATTTATATATATTTTTACATATTTAAACATATTTTTATATTTTAAAATAAAGATTACATTTAACAAATATTATTATTCATTTAATTGATGTCCATAAAATTCACAGCATTGGAATTTAATATAATTTGTACATATAATTTTTATTTTCTATTTATTCATTTATTTAGTAATATAACAAATTATTAATATTTATGAATTATATAGGTATTAAATTATCACAAAACACGTCATACATTTAAATAATAAATAACAACTTATGTAGTAGTTTAACTAACATCAGAAATTCCTTAGTAGTTTTTTAATCAACATTGACTTTTTATTCCTACACACTAGTTCCCACAAAAACGTAAAAGTATTCTGTAAACGGTGTGTTTAAGGAACGTAAACTAATATGTATCTAATGTTGATTTGCTATATTTCATTTTTTTATCACATAGACTTTTTACCACTAATATGTATTTCACAGATATATGTATTATTTCAAACGGACGAATATTTTACAATATTATGATATTTTAACACAACAATATTTAATTATTTATTTACTTATTTATTTTATTTAATATTTATAGTCAATAACAACAATTAATTTTACAAACGTATAAAAAATTTTATCATAAGTAGGGCCATGTACTGCTACAACACGCCCGTAGTCCTGTATAAGCTTCAGATTATACTTTTGGCAAGGAAGTATCCAAGAACGTAATACTCATAACACCTTTCACAAGGTTAATTAAGACTAGTAAAACATAAAGTATTGCATACAAATTTATAGTAACATCATTATTATTTTTTAGTGGTATTTTTTAGTGACAATCGATTTGGAAGAAGTAAACACTTACATACCATAGCAACCACGGGCCATGTAAATAACTAAAGAATTTTGACAAGTATTCATCGCAACCCTAGTGACTTTCATAACCAGTTCACACACAGTACATTGTTTAGATTATTGTTGCATAATATTAATGTTGGAAAAAGAAAAAGTATTTGTTTAAGCATACTTTACTACACTTATGGGTCAAAACACACTCACTGTAAACACTAATTTTGAACACCGTGAAGCGATGTTGCTTTAAACAATTCAAACAGAAAGCAAAGCTTTGCATTTTGAATTGGTGTAATTTACTTTGTACTTTGTACGTTGCTTTAATTGAATAATTGGCTTCAAAAGCTTGTATATAAGTACATAAAGTTTTCTAGGTGGTTTATCTTGACAAAGCCCGTCATGGTAACGGGTGAAAGCGCTTGATTCACTTTGGTCTTCATTTGGATTTACTTGTGTTTCGATTTTATCAACTGTTCGTGCATCTTTTAAACTACTGGTAAAGTAATAAAAGAACGTTTGTCTACAAACTGAGGAGTATTTGTTCCAGTTAAAGAAGAGTTTATTGGGCTTCAGTGCTTGTGCATACATTTTTTCTTTGCTTTGTGGGACTTAGTTCGTTTTTATAGCGTTTGGTACTTATCTGTACTGATCTATCCTATATAACATATGTGGTGTATTTGCTTGTAGATGAAGGTATTGTTTATTTTAGTGCATGCTTTTATAAGCAATTTTTTTTTTAGCCTACCCTTTTGGGAGCACCTGACATCTGGGGCAAGAAAAACTGAAGAAAATGGCGTCGGCTGCATCTTTTATACCCCTGGTGCACTGACGTCAGGGAAGAGGCGACAGCAACCGACGCCGGACCAGGACTTTGGAATTCAGGCCGACTGCGGGTAGCCTGCCAGCAGGATAACCCAAGTGTAATGACTGCAACAGTGAATACACTCCAACATCTACATTTATGGTAGGTACACAACTGTACTTTCTTAACTAAGGCGCTACGTCAGTCTTCAGATGGTGTTCCCTCCCCCTTCTCATCTGTGCCTGTGACCAATCAGCCTGGTCTGGAACAGCCCATGCTGGTTGGCTTTTAATCCATCCCTTTTGATGGGGTCCAAGCCTCTTTCCCCTCTCCTTCGGATTCTCTACAATAGGAGGTCTGAGGCAAGAGGCAGTGCAAGGGGAAGATCCTGGACTCCCTCGAGGAGTCCCCCACAGTGAATACTGACTTCTTTGCCAACATGGGGGCTCAATCACCAAAGCCCCTTCTCCTGAAACATAAGAATTTCTGGAGGCCTTTGGCAGTGGCCCATCCATCCCCTGGGTGTTTTCCCCTCCAGATCCACTCATAAATCTAGTGTCTTAGAGGGCATGGAAGGAACCTGACACAGGTGAGCCCATCCTCAAAACACCAGACATTTCTTGCTCCACTCAAGGATCAACTGCACTGGAGTAAGGGTCCAGCAGTGGATGCACTTGTGGTGGCAGCCACCACCAAGAAGGAAATCTCCAAAGAGAATTCCTTGGTCCATCCCTCAAGTAGAGAGTCTTGGGCTTTTGGCTGATTAGGGAAGTGCTCTTCTGCCTCAACAGCATTCACTTTAAGGACACTTAACTACCTTTCCCATTTGTCCTTCAGCGTAATCTTGGAGCTGAAGTGTCTAGGAATATTAAGACACAGCAGTCTCCAGAAGTTCAGAAGACACTAGAGACTCAGTTTACTCCTTAGTCTATTTCCAGTGTTTCCATGAGGCTTATTTCAAATGCAGCCAATGGAATATCCTGAGCAGCTGGCACTGGCATTGCTATGCAATGCCATGCATGGATGCAGATGTGCAATTTTGCAGACTGCTTCAAGGCATCCTTCATTAATACGCCTTACAATGGCTGTTCCTTGTTTGGCGGAAGGTTAGAGACACTCCTACTAGAAGTGAGCAAGACGGGATGATGCTGTCTGCTGTAGGAATTCATTTTGCTATACGTCAGCAAAGTTTTAATAAATCAGAAGGGGGTCAAACATCTCACAGCAGCCTTTCCAGGATGCTCCTTCTGAGGTTTCTCCCTGTGGCAGGGAGGGAGCCATAATGGGTCACAATCATCTGCCAGACATTCCATGCCATCACACACAGCTGGTAGTGGTAGAAATTCTGAGATAGAGTCATTCAAGAGGTTCCCCAGATCAACGAGGATCTGGGGTGTACTCAAGTTTCTTTTTTGTGCCAAAAAAAGAACAGGGACTTCAGGCCTATTTTGGACTTGAAAAAAATGTAATCCCTTCGTGAAACAGATCAAGTTCCGGATGGTCATGGTACAGTCCATTCTACCTCTGTTGAGGAAAGACAATTGGATATGCTCACTAGACTTCAAAGACTCTTGCCATCATATCAAGATAGAGTGACTTCAAGGAGGTTCTTGCTTTTCCGGTTGGGGGTCAATCATTATCAGTTCAAAGCCTTGCCATTCAGTCTCATCATCGCCCCTAGGGTGTTTACCAGTTGTATGTTAGTTTTGGCAGCCTGGCTACAGCTGCAGGGATTTCAGATATTTCCTTACATGGATGATTGGCTCCTCACCGTCCCCATGAGAACTTCTCTAGTCACAGCCCTGGGACACCTTTCTCCAGTCTTGTGACTGTTTGAGGATAGCTGTCAGTCAGATGTTAGGTCTTCAACTTGTCCAGACATTAGAATTCATTGGTTGCCACTAGGATAGTGTGTCCCAAATTGCCAATTTGTCAAGCTTCCAAGCTCCAGGGCTAACGATATTCGATCCCAGGCAATGTCTGTACTCACTTTTGTAGAACCTTCGGCACATGCAGTTTTGAAACTCTTTGATCATGTGACCACTTCAGTAGGGTTGGTCACCTTAGCAAGGTTTGACATGAGGGCTGTGCACTGGACTCTTGTAATGTAGTGCTCCTATTTGACTTATCCAGTAGATGTTGATGTCATATTGACAAAAGTGTGGCATGATTATATTCGGTGGTGATTACAGTCACCCTTGCTGACCATTGGAAGACTGTTTGTTCTTCCCCATCCTTCAGTCAAGGTAACTATGGATGCCTCCATTCTTGGTGTGAGGGTTTCAAGGGTCCTGGTCTTCTGCAGAGGCTAGCATTCATATCAATGTTGAGGAAAGGGGCTGACCCCTCACATTCCAGGCTTTTCAGAATGCCCTCTCCAGTGGTGTGATATTGATCAAAATAGACAGTATATCTGTTAGGTATCTGAATAAACGGGGGGAACATGTTCTTAGCCCCTTCAGTGAGAGGCCATGAGAGTATTGCATTGGGTGATCTTGTCTCAATGGTTTCTGATTGCCATGAACATTGGAGAGGTCTAACTATTTTGTGGCTGACGGTTTGAGCAGCAGTACTCTTCCTCACGAGTGGTCTCTAAATCTGAGAGTGGCTACTCGGACTTTTCAGTGCAGAGGTACTCCATGTTGCGACCCTTTTGCTTCCCCCTCCAGCACCAAATTCAGCTATTATGCCTTAGCCTTTCGTCAGGGGCAATCTCACAGAGACATACTTCTGTATGCTTGGCCCTGGGTCTCCTGTATGCTTATCCTCCAGTTCCTCTGATGATCAAGTTTCTTCAGAAGGCAGCTTGATGTTCTTCATCTCACATTGCTGCAGTCCTTACATATGGGGGTAGTCCGCTGTCCTCGGTCGGCCCGAATACCAAAGTATTAGGCTGACGTCGGTCATGGGCGCTCAGATCTGACATCAGAGCGTCAGGGTATAAAAGCGCATGACCGACGTCATATCCTCAGTCTTTTTTGCCGCATGGTCCGATGCAGAAGCAGCGTTGCAAGTGCCGTTCGGCGTTCTGAAATTTTCGTATTCTGAGTTTCAGACCGAAACCAAGTTGGCTAAGTACCCGTTGGGGAATATTTTTGTTTTTTCTTGCCTCAGTTAATTCCGGATGTCAGAAAAAGTGAATAATTGTATTTCTTGTGGGAAACAGATACCGCATAGGGATTATCTCTCTCTTTGCATTCCTTGTTTGGGACCGGACCACGACGTAGTCGGGTGTCGGTTTTGTGCTAGGTTTAATAAGCGCACTATAAAAAGAAGGATAGATTGTGCTAGGTTAGTCTTTGGTAAGCGGTGTATTTATAATATGCCGTCGGATCCTCCGACGCCCGCTTCCACGAAGAAGCGCAAAGACAAATCCTTGAAACCTAGACAGGTTGATTCGTCCGTTTCGGACGCCGGTCCTGCAGAAACTACAGTGGAGCAGGTGGATCTGGCTGAAGTTTCTGTTGAGTCTCAGGGGGAAACTTTGATTTTGCAGGATGTGGCCTCACAGGAGTCAGGTCAAGCTGAAGGGGCCTCTCAGGTTACTGTTCTCCCTTCTATGCCTAAGGTGGTTAGGCCTTCTGCTACTATTTCTAAGGCTTCTTCTGAGGGCAGGTCTGTTTTGCCTTCCTCTGGTGTCCCTCCAGGTACTTCAGGGTCTGTGCCTAAAAAGCACATGCTTAAAATGGCAGAAGATTTGATTACTTTAATTAGAGGTTCTATGCCCCCTCCTGATAAGAGGCCCAGGGTGGAGCCAGAGTTGGAAGGTTTGGATCAGGCCTCAGATGACTCAGACTCTTCTGCTGAAGATATTCAAGATTTTCCCCCTTATTCGGATTCTGATGCAGAGGATTCCACTCCTTCTGCTTCTCCTCCAGAGGATTTTTCATTTTCAGAAACTCTGCATTCCATGAGGGAGCATTTTAAGTGGGAAGGACAGGATTTCTCTGATTCACGGAAGAGGCTTAGGGAATTCTTGTTTTTACCACAGCATAGACCCTTGGCTATACCTCCTGTTTTGGATGTTGTTCAAGATGTTTTCTCGGAGGCTTCCCTTAATCCAGATTCTTTGCCTCCTGCGCCAGTTAAACCGGACAGGTATTACAGGGTGCCTGAGGCTCATAAATATCTGTATAAGAGTCCTAGGGCGGACCCAGAAACTATTAGTCAGGGGCCTAAGGGTGTTAGAGCTTCTGTTGTAAAGAATCCGGTTCCTCTAGATAAGGCTAGAGCTTTGGATAGATGGGGTAAAAAGGTGTATACCTCTTCTATTTTAGCAATGAGGGCTTTAAATTGCCAGTTTCATATGTTGAAATATCAGAATTTCCTCCTTTCTCAGCTAAAATCTAAAGTGGATGCTTTGGCAGAGGGCATAGAGTGTAAAGAATTGCAAGATTTAGTACATGTCTCTGAACAGGTGGGTAAGCATTCTTTGCAGTGTGGTTTTGATGCTGTACAGGCCTCTTCTAGGGTGGCTGCCACTGGTTCAGTTCTTCGTAGGCACGCCTGGCTTAAGGATCAGAATTTGTCCGAGCATGTTAAAACTAGAATTCTGGATGCCCTTTACAGTCTGAAGTTCTGTTTGGTCCCCTGTGGAGTCGGTTTTGAAGAAAATGGAAGACAAGGCTAAGTCCATGCAGACTGTTAAAGATTTTTGCAGGTGCAACCTCCAAAGTTTAGTAGAAATTGGCCTACTAAGGGGTGGACCTACCCTTCTTCTGATTCTCAGTCTAGGGGTAGATCTAGACGTGGCAGGGGTAGAGCTCACAGTACATTCAGGCCTAGAACTTGGAGTTCACCTGCACAATCTGCAGGTGAGGGCAGGGGCCAGTCCTTTCGTAAACAGGCCCAATGACCTGCATTTTCAGCTGCCAGATTCTTCTTCCCTGGCAGCTCCTTTGGGAGGAAAGTTAGCACTCTTCAAGCAAAACTGGCTTTTAGTCACCCAGGACAACTGGGTATTGGACATTATAAACCGAGGCTACAAGTTCTATTTCCGTACATTGCCTCCTTACAAAGGCATGCCAGACGTTCCTCCTCGGCAAAGGATAGAGGCTCACAAGCAGATTTCTTTACTTCTTCAAATGGGAGCTATACAGCCAGTTCCTCTGTCAGAAGTGGGACTAGGATTTTATTCTCGCCTGTTTCTAGTACCAAAGAAAGGGAACACGTGGAGACCAATTTTGGATTTATCTATCCTCAACACTTATCTGGACATTCCAAAGTTCAAAATGCTGACGTTACAACAGCTTTTACCTCTGTTGGGAAAAGATCACTGGATGGTAACTCTGGATCTCAAAGAGGCGTATCTTCATGTTCCTATCAGGCCCAGTTGCAGGAGGTACCTGCTGGGCTGGAAATTTACATTATCAGTTCTCTGCATTGCCCTTTGGCTTATCTACTGCCCAGAGTGTTCACAAAGGTTCTGGCTCCAGTGATAGCCTTTTTCAGGTTAAGAGGAATACAGATTTATCCTTATTTGGACGATTGCCTGATTATTGCACAACACAAAGACGAACTTCTGCATCATCTACAGTATGTGATGGTAGTGTTAAGATGCCTAGGGTATTCTGTGAACGAAACAAAGTCCAGTCTAGTACCCTCTCAGGACATGTGCTTTCTGGGTGTGAGACTGAATACAGCTTCCCAGTTGGCCTTTTTGACCCCGGACAAACAAAGAAGCCTTTCTTTATTTCCATCAAATGTCTCTACAGTCCAGGCTGACTGCAAGGACAGTCCTTCAAGCCTTGGGGTTCATGGCATCTTGTATTCTGGTGCTTCCCAATGCCAAACTGCATATGAGGAAGCTTCAATGGTATCTCAAAATGTATGGACACAACACTGCCAAGATCTAGACACTGTCATTCAGATAATACCTTGCATTCAGAAAGAATTTTTGTGGTGGGCTCAGGAATGTCACCTAAACAAGGGACTCTCTGTGACCCGACCAGAGGCGAGTCAGATTCTAACGACAGATGCCTCGGACAAGGCTTGGGGAGCACACCTCAATGGAAAATGGGTGCAAGACACGTGGCCTGTCAGACTTCAACATTTGCATATCAACTTGAAGGAGATGTTAGCAGTCCAATTTGCATTGATGGCTTTCAAGGATTTACTTCACCCAGGACAGGTGTTGATTCAAACAGACAACACTACTGTCATGTGGTACATCAACAAGCAAGGGGGAACCCATTCGTACCCTCTTTGCAGGCAAGTGATGATTTTGTGGGAGATTGCTCTCAGTTTACACCTCAATCTTCAGGCAAGGTTTCTACCAGGAGCACAGAACTCCTTAGCGGATGTGTTGAGCAGACAAATTGTGGATCCTCACGAGTGGAAACTGGATCCTCATGTGTTTCAAAAGTTGACAGTGTTATGGGGGACTCCAGACATAGATCTGTTCGCTTCTCCACTAAATTACCAGTTGCCAAAGTTTTGCACAAAAATGTTTCATCCCACAGCTTGGAAGGTGGATGCTCTATCATTCAGTTGGAGCAATCTTCATGTCTATGCCTTTCCACCTCTGCCTCTCATTCCCAAGGTACTCCTGAAGGCCAGAAAAGACAAGCCATCCATGATTCTGATAGCGCGATTGGCCTCGACAGCACTGGTACCCATTACTGAGGAGTTTGGTACGGAGCCTCCATGGCCTCTGCCTTTGATTCCGTGATCTTTTGTCTCAGGAGGGCAATCACTTCCTCAATGTCAAGATTCAGTCTCTGCATCTCACAGCCTGGCATATTCTGTTTTAGACCCTGGAGGGTCTCAGCTTCCACAACAAGTTTTGAATGTTATTTTGGAGGCCAGAAGGCCTAGTACAAGGAAAGTTTACGCTGATAAATGGAGGAGATTTTTTCTTTGGAGCAAAGCAAGGACTTTGATGTTTCCAAGCCTGATTTAAGTGTTTCTCTTCAATATCTTACTGAGTTATTGGACAAGGGTTTGTCTTTCTCCTCGATAAAGGTTCATGCTGCAGCCATTTCTGCTCACTATGACTGTGACCCTCCTTTATTTTCCCATCCTTTGTTTAAGCAATTTCTTAGAGGGCAAAGAACATAAGACCCCACGTAGAGCTCCTACTCCTGCTTGGGATCTCAATTTTGTGTTGGAAAAGCTTACTCTACAACCTTTTGAGCCTGCAGCTACGGCCGAGTTAAAGTATTTATCATGGAAGACTGCTTTTTGTTGGCCATTACCTCTGCAAGAAGGGTTTCTGAATTACAGGCCCTTATGGCAGTGGAACCTTTCCTGATTTTTCATAAGGATAGGGTATCTTTGTACTAATCCTTCCTTTATGCCTAAAGTGGTTTCTAGTGTGGCCTTGAACCAAACTATTCATTTGCCTACTTTTATGCAAACCCCCAAAATAAAAGGGAGAAGATTTTGCATACTTTGGATATTCACAGGCAGTTACGTTATTATTTGAGCAGAACCAAGGGGTTCAGGCAGTCTCAGCAGTTGTTTGTTTCTTTTGCTTTGGGTTCTCAGGGAAAACCTGTTTCAAAACAAACTATTTCTAAATGGATTGGGTTTTGTATTTCTTTCTGTTATTCCCATCATGGTAAGGAGATTCCGCTGGAATCAGACCTCATTCCACTAGAGCTACTGCCACTTCTACTGCCTTTCTAAGGGGGGTGGCTACAAAAGATATTTTGGAAGCAGCCACTTGGAGTTCAGTACATACTTTTTCCAAGCATTACCACCTTCCTCTTTATTCTAAGTCTAGGGCTGGATTTGCCACTGCAATATTACAGGGCATTTTAGCAGCCCCTAATGCTTTATGATTTTGCCATCCTCCCTTTACCTCTGCTTTGGGATTCTACCCATATGTAAGGACTGCAGCAATGTGAGATGAAGAACATAGTACAGTTTTGTACCTACCATAAATGTAGATGTTCAAGATCCACATTGCTGCAGTCCAATCCCTCCCTCCTTCCCCTCTGTACTTTGGCATGGTTATATGGTTTGGGTGATGGTTGTTGTTGGGCATGTTTTTGGGAGGTATCCTGTTTTTGGGCTGTGGCCTTTCTTTTTAGGGCCTTCTGACATCTGGGGCAAGAAAAGACTGAGGATATGACGTCGGTCATGCGCTTTTATACCCTGACGCTCTGATGTCAGATCTGAGCGCCCATGACCGACGTCAGCCTAATACTTTGGTATTCGGGCCGACCGAGGACAGCGGACTACCCCCATATGTAAGGACTGCAGCAATGTGGATCTTCGAACATCTACATTTATGGTAGGTACAAAACTGTACTTTTCAGAGCGACAGTGATCCTCATACGTCCTGTCTGGCCTTGTCAAGCGTTCACTTTTCTGTAGACTCTTTTGAGATATCCTCCTTGGGTTGTAAATCACACTCTAGATCTCATTTCTCATCCACTGGGTCTGAATCCTCCCAACCTGCAGTCCCTCAAGTTAACCACTTGATTTCCCTTGATGGCTAGGAATCTCAAGCTGTTAGACAGTATTTTGCATATTTTGCCCTCATCCCAAAAACTGTGTACTAGGAAAGTGAACTCAAGTAAATGGAAGCACTTTGTAGTATGGCAGGACACTCAGGGGCTGCATCCTTTTTCCACCCCCTTAGAGTCAGTTTTAGATTTTGTTACCAAGATGTTTTAATTCAGGCTGTATTTTTTTTCTTTGATTAAGGTGTAACTGGCAGCCATATCTAATTTTCATGTTGACAGGGATAATGTTCCCTTGGCTGCACTGAAAATGTTCAAGGTATTTCTCTAAGGTACATTTCTTTTGCTCCCCAGTTCGGGATCCTGTCCCTCCTTGGGATTTATCTTTCATGTTGCAAGTCCTTGCAGGTCTTCCTCTTGAATCTTCTGCTCTGTCAGAACTAAAGTTGTTGTCTTGGAAGACCTTGTTCGTACTGACTGTTTCTTTGGCCAGGACAGTGTCTGAGTTACAAACTCTGGATACTACTCCCCATTATTTGCTGTTCCACAAAGATGAGGTCTCCCTAAGCCCAAACCCTTTTCTTTGTAAGGTAGCCACTGAGTGTAATTTGAATAGGTCTGTTCACCTTCCTGTATTTTTTTCTTAATTTTTCGAATAAGGACGAATACTTGTTGCATTGTGTGGATGTGCATAGACAATAGTGATTTCACCTGGACAGGACAAAATACTTTAGAAAATCCAATCAATTGTTTCTTCCCTTTTCAAAATCCAGATTTGGTAGACCTGTATCTAAAATGACATTATCCATTTGGCTGTCAGACTCTGCTTCCTGCGCTTACACTTTGAGAGGCAAGACTTTACGTGGTAAACCTGAAGGTCACTCCACTATAGTTATGGCTACTTCTACGTCTTTCTTAGATGATGTTTGTGCAGCTGCTGCGTGGATGGCCCTCACCCTCACACCTCTGTTTCTCACTACAAGCTAGACATTCAGTCTAGGCCCAAGGCTTCTTTTGGCTCCACTGTGTTGCAGAATATCCTTCCGTAGATCTTCTTAGGGGTATTTACGTAGCTGGACACTCTGTCCCACATGTTGAAATCAGATGGAGCAGACAACATCGGATTAGAAAGTAATATACTTAACATAATGATAGATCCATGTTGTCTGTTCAGATGGACTAGACAACATCGGATGTGAAAGATGTGTACTTATCATAACAGATCCATGTTTTCTGCCTGGGTTCAGCCTTCCCCCCGCTTTTGTTGAGAGTGTGTTCATCTAAGGTGACTGAATGGGGGAGGTTTGGTTATTCCCTTTTTCTTGGAGTCCTCAGTCCTCCTCATTTATGTGAAAATGGAATTTGAAGTTAGATTGAGAGGGGGAAAACTTAATCTGATGTATCTGCTAGGGATCAGGCAATTGTGGATAGGGGAGGCGGAGCCTGGGGAGTTGAAGTCTTGTGGATTTAGCCAGCACTGGATCCAAGTTAGTTCTGAAAATCTACAGGTTGAACCAGACAGACGGACAACACAGATCTATCATTATGGTAAATATATATCTTTCATGTTCTTTCATTCCAGTCCATCCAGTACGACAACCTGCCCTTGTTCCCCCTGCCAGTAAATTGATTCAAGATCATTTTCTAAGTAAAAGCAGCACTGATTGCACAGTTAAAGACACAAAACATGCTCTGAATTACTAAGAGGAGAGCAGGGTATTTTGGATTAAAAATCTAGGGATAGCTCGAGGCTGGAGCACTAGAGTGGCCAGCTCTCATCTGAGCGAGTGCTCGAGGACCCACATGTCATATCGGATGAACTTTAATTAAAGGAATTTAGCATTATGCTAAGTGCATAACTTTCATTTTGTGCTGTTCCTCATGGTTTTGCCATTATTGCCTATCAGGTTTAATAGGCCTGTTTTTTTTATTTTGTATAGGATAAATCATGTTTAGAATCAGACAGACTCAATCTGAGGTACTCTGGGGAACTGAGGGAATTATGTGTGGGGGAGGAGGCAGAGCCATGGAGCCAGGCTTCTGAAAAGCACTGAAGTTGGATCTGAAAACCCAAAGGGTGAACCAGATGAAAACAAGACAACAAGGATCTAGGGTTATGGTAAATACATAACTTTTTGATCTGATGTTGTAATTTTCATTCATTCCTTACTGATGGGTGTCGGTTCCATCCTCGGAACCTAATTGCCCTTATAACAAGCTTGTGCCAGCCAAAAAACTCTTGAGCAAAGCTTTACCCATAGTGCCCCCCTCCCTGTTACCTCATATCTCGTTTGGCATGTAAATATCAAGATGTGTCAAGCCAGCTCTCAGCTAAGTACTTATAAAAACTTATTATTTTAACACTTTTTTGTACAGAATTTCTCCTCTTTACTTTGATAATCCTCTTCTCTTATTAGTCACTAAACTTTTACCCCCTATTAAGTGTTTTTTCCTGCTTTCCTTACCAACTTGGTAATCTCAAGTACCATCGCTGGTACAGGCCTTCCCTCTCTTTACCTTCTTTCCCCTTACCTCTTGAGGTAATTTAAATAACGTTGTTAGTATTCCTTCCCTTTTTCTTAAATAACAAAAAAAAAAAAAACGCTTTTCTATCCGTTTCTCTTATTTGGAGTTTGTAATTTGTACTGTTTTTGTTTGAGATGTATATTTGCTGTCAAGTTGTTCCTGCTATGTCTGAAAAGAAGGGGAGAACAGATTTCAAGCAATGCAACTAATGCTGTCGCAAAATGCCTAACTTGGACACTCATTTATCTTGTGTCTACTGCCTGGATGTTCTGCACCTCTCTGTTCAACTGCCATGTGAAATTTTTAAAGGGTTGAGTTCTCATATCATAAACGAGAGAAAGAACAAACTAATGCTAACAGGCCTTCTAAAAACTCCCACTTCAGAGGCTATTTCTGGGTTGGAGGGCACACCCCTTCCTAAGAAAGAGCATAAGAGAAGAAGTCACTCAGTCCCTTTTTCACCTCATTCTAGTGACAAAACCATCTACTGAACCAAAACCGAAAATACCTAAATTGGCACCAATGACTTCGGCTCTGGGGCCTCAACCGCCCTCTACAGTGCCAACGTCCGTTCCAAGACCACGATTATCTACTTTGGTGCTGTCTTCATTAACACTGCCTCCAGCACCAGCCACGTTACAGATAATGTCCACTGCACCGACCATGGCTCCAACTAGTGCTTCCGCCCCATCTTATTAAGCACCAACAATAGTACATCCAACACCGGTCACCTCCCCACTCCCTATACATCTTATTGGTCCTGAGACCACAGTGCCGATAGGATAAACTGTACCTCGGACCTGGTACCCCCCAACGGCAGATCCATTTTTTGGGCAGCAATATAACCCTTCCTTGGAACAGCCCGATTCTCATTTGGGGATATCAACCCAATCCTCCAGGAGCCCCTCAGAATTGGATGTGGTGTGACTTGTGGATCAGCTGCTAACGGCCAGAGGGATGTCAGCACCTTCCAGGACTCCCCTCCCAACCAGAGTTGGGAGTTTTTCTCCACAGACTCCTACATATTCTCATCCTTTGACTTCTTTGCAGGTATCGAAGCACCCGGCACAGATGCCTATTTTGGTTCCTACTTCTTCGGTTCCACTGGTGGACCTCACCATGGGTCCAGAGCTGACCCTTTGTTCATCGACTCACTCAGAGCTGAGCCACCCTCGGGACCATGACTGGGCTGCTGGCATTGTGACCCCTGGTACGGTACAGATTTTTTTCTACGGTGCCGTCTACTACAGTTCCGGGAGTCTTGGCAGTACCAAGTCCTCTTGGGGCTCCTTCCTTGGCAGTGGGCTTGTCGGAGCGGAGTGTGACACCAGTTCCTAAGTTGTCCTTCTCGGTTCCGGGCTCCCACCCCTCTTCAGGCGGGCCAACTTTCCTAGTGATGGAGAGGGCCCTTGCCTCTGTAGGTAAACCATCAGTGTCTGAATTCCAGATACGTCCTCCCTTTGAACCGCAGCTGATACAGGCCAACACATCAGGACATAGAGCACAAGAGCCTCAAGAAACTCTAAAGCAGGGTGCCCTCTCTTCGGAGTCCTCATCAGAAGCCCCCGCTGAAGAGATGCCACGTAAGAGATTGTGCAAGAGGAAGCACGTGGACTCCCTCGAAGAGTCCCTCACCGAAGATGAGGACTATGATGAAGGGGAGGGGTCCCCATGGTCGCCCCTTGAGGATGTCCCAATCCCTCTGCAGCACACGCTCCAGAGGCCTCAACCTCATTGCCACAATCAACAGAACGTGCTGGAGGGACAGGTTCATAGCCCAGAGACTGCCCATGCTATGGAATAGACTTCCCTTAAATGTCAAACAGAGCACCTCACTGGCCTTCTTCAAGAGAAATCTTGATGAGTGGATGGGAAATAGAAAATTCACCCCCGGGGATCACTCCAGTGGCTCTTCTCGACAGAGGCACTAGAAACTAAGGTCGGGCGGCATGATGCCAGGCTAACCCTATGGGCTAGGCTTGCAAAGGCTCCAGGGCCATTAGCCTAGTACACACCTATGAACCTATGAGACTGGAAGCCCACAAACCCTTCCTCTGAGGAGTCTGTATTCTTGCAGGCTTTTCATGCTCGACTCTCTACTTCTTTGGTGACCCCGCCTGCAGACAGACTCGCCGTGCAGCGCCCATGGAAGAGTCTTGATATTGTTGAACCAATCCCCCGGAGACCAAACAAACCACGCTGGTCCAAAGGCCTACCAGTAGATGCTATGGTGGTGGCAGTGGCCACTAGGAAAGAGCTTGCCAAGGATTACTTGACTGTCCACCCACCCAAACAGGGAGTCTCGGGCAGTGGACAGGTTAGAGAAGTGAGTGTTTGCCTCATCGACTTTTGCCATTTGGTCCTTGAATTACTTGGCACACTTTACTAGGCTTCAGAGAGACCTAATCTCAGAACTCTCCAGAACTCTAGCAGGAGCAGTTTCTGATGAGATGCATGATAAAGTTGCCTCTTAGCTTGTGACCCTGGAATCCATATCCAACTCGTCCATACGGTTAATCTCTCATGCTACCGAATGGGTGGCTAGAGCTGTGGGTTCAGGCGTTGTCATGAGACTTCACACCTGGATGCACCATTGTGACTTTGCGGACCCTTTTAAGTCTTCCTTTCTAAATGCTCAGGTGCAACCTTCTTCCCTTTTTTTTGCCCAACAGTGAAAGACACGTTAGTCAGGTGTGAAAAGGATGGCAAGACCCTGTCTGCCATGGGCATACGTTTTTACACCCCTCAATGACCCTACTCTAGGAATCAGAGGAGTGGAAAGATGTGGCACAAGAAATCCCAGGGTCCTTTCCGTGACACACGTGGCGAGTTTACTCCCCGGGGCAGAGGAGGTAAATCATCGGAAAGATGCCCCTACAGAGGCAGAGGGGGTCTACATAACCAGGGGTCCAGAGATTCTTTCTCTGGACAGCCCTACCAGCGCTCCTGAAGAGTGGCATGATTCCTTTCCTCTGGAGGTGTTTCTCTCTGCCCTACCCTGCCTGGCAAACAATAACCACAGATTCTTGGGTGCAGAATATCATAGTCAGAGGTTATCACATACCATTCAGTATTTACGCAAAGCCATCAAGGCAAATTCCCAATGTTCCACCCAGTTATAGGGAAGCAGCAGCTCAAGAGATAAGAAAGCTGTCTCAAAAAACAGTCATCTAAGCAGTTCCATCAGACCAAATAGGATCCGGATTATACTCAAGGTTCTTTTTAGACAGGGGACTGAAGGCCAATTTTGGATCTCAGCATTCTGAACAAACCTGTCAATCAAACAAAATTCTGGATGGTCATGGTTCAGTCTATCCTATCTTTTCAGGAGAAAGACGATCGGATGTACTCAGTAGATCTTCAGGATGCGTATTACCACATAAAAATGGACAAATGCTCCAGAAGATTCCTTTGCTTCCGGCTGGGAGCCAGTCATTACCATTTTCGGGCGTTGCCCTTTGGACTCTCTACAGCCCCCAGAGTGTTCACCAAATGCATGGCAGTGGTAACAGTTCACTTGAAACTGCAAGGATTCCGAGTGTTTCCGTACTTAGACGATTGGCTCCTCCCCCCCCCCCCACCAAGCGTCTACTGGTTACAGCCTTAAACTACACTCTAATACTAGCAGGATACCTAGGAATCTGTATAAACAGGAAGAAATGCAAGTTGACTCCTTCTCAAACCTTGTAATTTATAGGAGCAACTTTCAGTACCCAATCTTGGCTAGTCTTCCTTCCAGATCACAGATTAGAAAGACTGAGATTCCAACTCCGGGTGATACTCTCTCAAGACAAAGTGCTAGCTTGTGCTGTCCTTCACCTTCTAGGATCAATGACAGCATCAATTACAATAGTTACTCTAGCAAGACTATACATGAGGCTTCTTCAATGGCTCTTACTAACACAGTGGTCCCCTTCGCATCATCCTTTGTCCTTTCAGATCCACATAACAAAGCAATACAAACAAGATTTAGCTTGGTGGATGAAACCAGAAAAAGACCTATGGAGTCGTCCTTTCTCCCCATCTGAACCCAAGGCCATAGTGACCACGGATGCTTCCCTGATAGGGTGGGGGGGCACTTTCAGGAAAAGATGGTCCAAGGTACTTGGTCAACCATGGAGGCCACCCTGCATATCAGTGTTCTAGAACTGAGGGCAGTGCATCTAGCATTGCAAGTATTCAAATCTGTCCTCCTGTCAGGGACAATTGCTATCCAGTCTGACAACATGTCAGTGATCTGGTACATCTACAAACAAGGGGAACCAAGTCCTACCCATTGTGTTGAGAGGCCGTGAGAATTTGGCAATGGTGATAGCTTCCAACCGCTTTTAGATAGCAATGCACATTCCTGGGAATTCCATTGTGATTGCAGGCAAACTGAGCAGATGTATCCTCCTGCCTCACGAGTGGTCCCTCAATTCAGCCATAGCAGCAAAGATCTTCAGCCGCTGGGGCCAGCTGTGCTGTGACCTGTTTGCTTCTCCAGCAAATCACAAATGCAGCAGCTTCTTTGCCCTAATTCTCCCACAGACGGAGTCCCCAAGGGACGCTGTAATACAAGATTGGCCCACGGGACTTCTGTATGCTTTCCCTTCCCTTCCCCTGATCCCACAATTTCTAAAGAAGTCCCTTCGGCTGAGAAGCAGAATAATCCTTATTGCACCGTACTGGCCCCAACAAGTTTGGTTCCCCTTCCTTTGGCCTCACCTAGTATGCCAACCATGGATTCTGGATCCAACTCTGGAATTGATCTCGCACTCGCAGGGGTTGATCCACCCAAACATATCCAGTCTCAAGCTGAAAGCTTGGTTTCTCCACTTCCAGTAATTGCCAGGCAGAATAATCTTACCTCCCCAGTATGTAGCATTCTTCTGGCTTCACATAAACCATCCACCAGGAAAATCTATCTTAGCAAGTGGTAGAGATTCCTTATTTGGTCCCGACAGAGAGAACTAGACCCTTGCTCAGTTCCTATTAGTGTGGTTTTGGATTATTTGCCAGGTCTTCTTCATTCAGGAGCAGCAACCTCCAACATTCAAGTACATTTGGCTGCTATCTCAAACTTCCATAATAGATTCCAAGACTCATCCTTAATCTTCCATTGTCTCCGTAAAAACTTTCTTGAAAGGGGTCTCTCATATCAGACCACTCTTCAAAGAATCGATCGAACCTTGGAGCTTAACACTAGTACTGCAGTACCTGACACAGTCACCTTTTGAGCCTGCTGCCACTTGCGATGTAAAGTTCTTATCCTGGAAATCACTATTTTTAGTAGCCATCACCTCAGCAAGATGCATATCTGGGCTTCAGGCCTTGTGCATAAAACGCCCTTACATGGTCTTTCATAAGAACAGGGTATCACTCCGGACTAACCCTTCCTTTCTGCCCAAAGTTATTTCAGAATTGACAACCAGACAAATGACCTACCAGTCTTTTTTCCTAACTACTCAAGTAAAGGAGAATAATGCCTTCATTTGATGGATGTACATGGACAGTTACGATTTTATCCGGACAGAACTAAATCAGTACGTAAATCACACCAGCTGTTTGTTTCCTATTCAGGTCCTTAATTGGGAAACTCTGTTTCTAAAGTGACCTTATCTAAGTGGTTGAGAAATTGTATGTTTTTGTCTACCAACATAATAAAATTCCTTTACTGAGCAAGGTCAAAGCACACTCCACCAGATTAGTGGCAACTTCTGTTCCTTTTCACTCACAGGCTTCACTGGGTGATATCTGTGCAGCTGCAACTTGGGCTACCCCTCATACTTTTATCACTCATTACAAATTGGATTTGTTCTCCAGGGGGAAAGCATCCTTTGGTTCAATGGTACTCGGGAACGTCCTTGCATAAGGGCCTCCTAGGACATAAAGTAGCTAGGGACTCTGTCCCATCAGTAAGGAATGAAGGAGGATTAACAACATCAGAAAAATAAGTTATGTACTGACTGTGAAGACTGGTAGAGATGGGTGAAGGCTGCCAGCCTAGCCAAATAGAATTTGGTACATAATTCTATCATTTGTAAATATGAATGTTGAACTGCAAGCTTGTTTTTTTAAATGAAAGAAGGTGCTGTGAAATGTTGAACTTAAAACAATGTGGCAACATTGCCCTCTGCTGTAAAGAAAGCTAAGTCAAGCATTTCTTGTTGGTCCTTTGAAATTAAATTATTTCATGGCTGCCTTTGATGTTTACAATTTGGCTCCGGACGGGCTACATGAAGGCTTCCTGCCTATTTTTTAAGGCTAAAGTTAATGACCAGAATTTACATGTGGAATGTCCTTTATTGCTCTAAGTGTAAAAGAATGTAAATGCAGTTTCTGTCAGCCTAGGAACACCAGGAACGTGTGAAATGATGTAATGTTATATCAGAACTGCAGTTTCAATTTAAACAGTGAGAACCAGAGATTATTAAGCATTTTTGTCTTGAACACCCAACTCAGCACTGCCTTATGCTCTCTTTGTGTAAGTAGTATGTTAGAACTGTGTTTTCTCCTAGAAGTAGCTAGGAATTAGAAACGATTAGACTAAGTGTTTTTCTGTTATGTCAGAATTGTACTACTGAATTATTTTAAGTATTTATCTGTGATCTCTGAACTCTTGACTAGCACTGACTTTGTAGTAAAAAATATTGTCTTGTGGTTTTAATGATTTATTATTAAATATTTTAAAACCTTTTAACTGTGGCAGGTTTGTGTAGAGATACGTTAAGCTCTAGAGTACATTGCATATTTATAGAGTTTACTGTACAAAGCCACTCTAATAAGTTTTGACTGTTTAGTCACACTTAACCAACTGGATAATAATATTGCACAGTAATAACTGGACACCCTTTTAAGGGCCTTTGAGTAGCTGATAATTATTAGCTGGGTGGTGGCAGGGTACTACTGTATAGTCTGGGTAAAAGGGGCACAGCTGGAGAAGTGTTCGTGTGGTTGTATAAACTCAAAGTGTGTCTGTGTCAGCTACTTGGGCAGGGACACGAAGCCCTGGTTGGACAGAGAGGGTGCTAGAAATTTTAGCTTGCCCAGCTAGGCTGAGATCTGGACCGTATAGCTGTGCCAGTGGGGAGTCTTATTGGGGACCTGAGGAGCAAGGGAATAAGCAGCCCTGGACTGACTGTGATCTCTGTGTGCTCTTAAGTGAAATTGCACTTTACTGTGTGTATTTGTTATCCTTTCCTCATATATGAGATGCCCTCTTTGGTGTTAGTGGTGAGGATTGAGGCTCCTTGATTGCTGGGCCAGGGCACGGGTGTCACACTGACCATAACGTTCCATTTGTGTTGTTCATCTTCATTAATTCATTGCCTGTACTCTGGTGGAACACCAAAACAAGCTAATTCTTAAAGGTCTTCTTCCTCAGCCTGCTTCTGTTGCTGGTCCTTCTCGAGAATCAGGGGTGCAAACCCCTACAAGAAAGCATAAGGAGCCCAGGGAGCACAGAAAATGCTCCCCTGCCCGGTCTCTGCCGAAAAGGGCTACATCTGAGCCACCAGCTAAGACTCTGAAACTGTCAGATCTGAAGTCTTTGGATCTGAAACAAACTTTGTCACCTCCTCTGTGCCGAATTCCTAACCCATCCCTGGAGGTTGTATCCTCTACTATGACATCACCCTTTCTCCAAGGAACTCTGAAGGAGTCTTTGAGACCTCCCTCCACATCATCCTCTGCTGGATCTTCCTGGAACCTTTCTGAAGTGGAGGTGGACAGGATGATGAGGAAATTACTCCGGGACAGAGATACAGATGGGAGTTTTACCTGCTCTGTCCCCCACCAGATCTGTGAGCCATCCTACCTTTATGCCTTAGATTTCTCCTTCTCCAATCCAACCTCCCATTTTGAAGCCCTCGAATCCAGAGGTATCCAGAGTCAATATATCGGACCCGATGGCCCTTCCTTCATCAGATTTTGCTTTTGGCCTCTCCAGGTCCTTCTGTATTCATTGTGGTGGAGAGGGATTTTTCCCAGCCGAGAATTACTTCGACTCTACCTCCTTTGGATCCTACTCCTGTTCTGACTTCAGTGCCTGAGCCTGGTCATCCTCCACCACAGGGACAGCAGTACTCTAAGAACCTCCGAGCAGCTCCCTCTGTAGTGACCCCCGTCTCTTCTGACCCCTCCCCGAAATATCCCAGTGAGGATGTACCTCGGAAGAGACTGTGCAAGAGGAGTCACTCAGATTAATTGACAGAAGACATGGACTGTGATGAAGGGGAAGGGTCCCCAAGATCTCCACTGAATGGTGTCTCCTTTGGAGACATCCTTGAAATCCTCCACCAAAGAGGTGGTTGGTTTACCCAAAGCCTTTCCTCAGAGGAGTTGGTGTTTTTGGAGGCCTTTAGGTCTGGCGCGTCTACATCTTTGGTGTCCCCCCCTTGTGCTGATGACCTTATTGAACTTGTCTCCCACAGGGCTTAGAAGGAGACGGACACTGTGGAGCTTATTCCAAAGAGAGCTGATAAAATCCTTAGTGCCCATCCAATAGGCAGCAGTGGACCACAGGTTCCCTGATAGATACCATGGTTGCTGCGGCAGCCACTAAAAGGACCTGCCTGAACAGAGCTTCTCTGTCCATTTCCCTAACAGGGAGCTTAGGGCTTTGCACAGATTTGTGAAACAGGTGTATGCTTCAGTGACTTTCACATTGCGATCACTGAATTACCTGGGACACTTCACCAGACTACAGAGGGACTTGATTAAGGAACTCTCTAGCTCTGCCCCAGGGTCTGTGTCTGCAGAGAAGCAGAAAACCTCTTCTTCTGGCTTGGCCAACCTACAGTCTATCTCTAATACATCCATGTGGCTAATCTCACATGCTGCAGAGGGTACCTCAAGGACGGCCGGTTCAGGCATTGCTATAAGACATCATGCCTGGATGTGGCTCTGTGACTTTGCAGAATCTTTCAAGGCATCATTCATCAATGCTCCTTTTGATGGATTGTTGTTGTTTAGCCCCACTATTAAAGGGACGCTCTTCCATAGTAAAAAGGACGGAAAGACCTTGTCTGCTGTCAGAATCCATTTTTTTCAGTCCAACAAAGACCATTCTCCAGGAACCAGCATGGTGGTAAAAATTTGTGGCTCAAAAAGTCTGAAGTCCTTTTCAGGAATCACAGGGAGATTTTTCCCCCAAAGGCAGAAGGAGAAAATAATTATAATGGCAAACGCTGCCCTCGTGGCAGATGGGTTCCACAAAATCAAGGATCACAAGATTCCTTCTCGGATAGATCCTTTCAGTGCTTCTGAGAGGTTGCCTGACTGTCCCTCTGTGGAGGCAGTTGAGGGCACTTATCCTTGCACCCATATGTCTGGTTAGCCATAACAAACAATTGTTGGGTGCAAAGGATCATATCCAGAGAATATTCCATTCCATTTTTCCAAAAAACAAAATCAAGGAAAACTCTCCCAATGTTCTACCCAGTCAGAGGGAGAAAGCAATGTTACAAATTGCAAAGTTGATAGAAAACAAGAGTCATCCAGGAGATTCCACCAGACCAAGTTGGATCTGGAATTTACTCAAGGCTTTTTTAGTGCCAAACAGACAGGGAACCCAAGGCCAGTCTTGAGCCTAACACTACTAAACAAACCAGTAGACAGTGTGAAGTTCTGGATGCTCACAGTTCAGTCCATTCTACATCTGTTATGAAAGGACAACTGGATGTGCTCCATTGACCTTCAGGACATGTACTAAGGCGGTCCAGAAAGTTTTTTCGCTTCCGCCTCGGGGCCAGTCATTATCATTTAAGAGTACTGCCCTTTGGTCTCACCACAGCCCCCAGGGTGTTTAACAAATGAATGGCTGTAGTAGCAGCTCACGTGAGACTGCATGGATTCAACATGTTTCCTTATCTAGACAACTGACTCCTGACTGCACCAACCAGGAATTTACTATTGCAAGCCAGGGACTATCTACAACAGTTAGCCCCTACCTTGGGCATCACGATCAATGTGCAGAAATCTCTGCTACAAGCTGTACAGTTAATAGACTTTATAGGAGCTCATCTAGACACAGCCAGTTGTCTAGCCTACCTGACTCCAGACAGGGTTTACACTGTAGGATCACATACCAGACAAATTCTAGTCATTCCATTACCCCCAGTAAGCAGAGCATTAGCTTCGGTGGCTACCATAACCCTGATTCCAACAGCATGCTTACACTTAGGAGTACTTCAATGGACTCTGGCAGTCCAGTGGTCCTTATGCTTCTACTCGCTGACTCACCCTATCAGGTTGTCCCGAGTGTGCAAAGACTTACTTCTTTGGTGGCTCCAATAGGAAGAAGTTGAGCAAGGACAACCCTTTGTTGTTCCTCCCCCCAGCGCCACGTTGACCATAGACACTTCCCAGCTTGGGGGGGGGGGGGGGGTCATTACCTGGGTAGTACAGTCCAAGGCACATGATCTACACAAGAGACCACTTTGTATATCAGTGTCCTGGAGATGAGAGCAGTGCTTCCAGCATTGCAAGCATTTCAGAGCCTTCTACCTCTAGGAACAATTGCAATACAAACAGACAATGTGTTTTTGGTATGGTACGTCAACAAACAGGGAGGAACCAGATCTTATCCCCTTTGTCGAAAAGCAGTGAGGATTTGGCAATAGACAACCTCTTCCAACCGCTTCCTGATTGCAGTGCACATTCTTGGGAAAGCCAACATTCTGGCAGACAGGTTCAGCAGAGTTATTCTGATGCCTCACGAGTGGTCTCTAAATCAGTCTGTGGGAAACACGACCTTCCAAAAGTGGGGTCAACCTTGCTACATTCTGTTTGCTTTGCCCCTTAACAACAAGTTCTTTGCCCTTATCCCGCCTCAGGGACAGTCACAGAGAGATGCTCTAGTCCATGTTTGGCCCCCCAGTCTTCTTTATGCCTACCCCCCCCCCATACCCAAATGTCTTCAGAAAGCTCAGAAGTTGAAGAGCAAAGTCATACTCATTGCTCCCTTCTGGCCTTGACAGATTTGCCCCCCCCTTTGTTTGGTCTCCCTTAGTACACCCTGTGTGAATGCTGGAACTACATCCAGATCTTCAGGGCAAGTTCACACATATCTTCTAGGATTGAAACTGACCGCATGGTTTCTCCAATTCCAATGATGGTTAGAGATACCAGACTTTCTTCACCAGTTCAAAAGATTTTAATATTCTCACAACGCTTCTACTAGAAAGATTTATAAAAGTAAATGGAAAAGATTTTCTGATGGGTTGACCAAAAACATTTGGATCCTTTTACAGCTGCTGTTCCTGCAGTTTTGGATTTTCCTGCTTCAGTTTTCCAAAGCAAGGCAAGTTTTTCTCCTATTAAGGTGCAATTCACAGCCATTTCAAATTATCACACGGGGACACTTCATCTTCCCTGGCTTCATCTAAACAGTGTAAGACCTTTCTCAGGGGTACCTTTTTACTTACACCGCCTGTAAAGGACCCCACTCCTCCTTGGGACTTAGCCATGATGTTACTAGCTCTAGTTCTACCTCATTTCGAACCTTCAGCCAAGATAGACTTGAAATTTCTGTCCTGGAAAACTGCCTTTGTAGTGGCCATCATGTCGGCTAAAAGGGTATCTGAATTACAAGCTTTATCAGTCAAACCTGCCTATTTGATTTTCCTTGAAGATAGTGAGCTTGCATACTAATCCTTCCTTTTTGTCTTAAGCTGCCTCCAGAAACAATAACAGTCAGGTCATTAACCTGTCAGTTTTCTTCCCCAATTTCCAGAACATGGGTGAATACACTCTTCACAATCTAGATGTTCACAGACAGCTGCGTTTCTGTTTGGACAGAGCAAAATCTTTCAGAAAACCTGATCCATCTCTTCTCCAGTGTTAGAAAAGGAAGGCCAGTGTCTAAACTCACTTTGTCTAAATGGATCACAGACTGCATTTCTCCTATGTATTGTGCTAAAGGAATACCTTTACCCGGTCATGTTAAAGCTCATTCTACTAGATCTATGTCTACATCTCAAGCCTTCTAGTCCAGAGTTCCGATAGAGGACATTTTCCAGTGCTACTTGGTTAAACTCTCAAACCTTTG